>NW_027101824.1:0-23822 GCF_035609145.1 Eleutherodactylus coqui
ATCCTGCAGATGTCGGTGATGCTCTGGAAGGGTGTAGCAATGACAGTGATGACGCGATGTGCTTCCCTCTTGAGCTCACTGAACTGAGGCAGCATAATGATGCTGAGGTGTCCTGTGAAACTGCGGAGCTCAGTGATGTCACAGAGGATTCCCCCATATCTCTGATAATAAGTACAGACAATGGTCAAAGATATAACAGCAATGTGAGTTGTACTCTGTTGGAGCCTGCATGCAGCATCGCGTGGTGTGATGTGACAGGTGAAAGCCAACTGGTAAACAACCCTGAACCAGAAGTATGCCCGGCTGGATTGAGAGAGGTGGTATTCCCCCAGAATCCAGCTGGCACCTGCTTAGAGTCGGCTCCAGAGGGGCCCCGTGGGTCCTGGCCTTAACATCCCTCCTGGCTGCCCCCAGCCAGGAGTTCTAGGCTACTGAGCATTCGGATGCCAGCCTGGGGGGTGTTAAGTGACCTTGCGAGGGAACCCTCTTCTGCGTCCAATGAGGGAGAGATCCCAATGTATCTGCTAGCCACTGTCCAAGTGGACGAGTCCATTGGGGATGCAGATTTCAACATGCAGCATGCTGGGGATGAGTAGTCCCAGCTGCAGGAGGGCCTGCTCCCTTCATATCTGCCTTCACTTGGAAACCAGGGAGGGCCCAGTTGACAATTCACCAGGTGAACACTGGTAGCCACCCCATGGTTAGGCAGTCAGCCTATGGCATTTTCCCAGAGGTGTGGGTGGATATGAAGTGGGGGAGCAAGGAGATGTTGCATCTGGGCATCTTCCAGAAGCCCCAAAGTGCATGGACCTCCTCTTGTAGTCCTTGGCAATTTGTCATGTACCGGACACAGAGAGGGGACAATAGCTATCGGTCCCGTCTCTGTCCTTAATCATTTTAGCAGTATTGTAAGCTTGAAGTCATTAGAATACAGGCTGATTTGTATTCAGCTTTCCCTGGCTCCTGCACGCATGCAAAGCGAAAGCTCAAATCATCAACCTCAACCGTTATAACACACTCCAGTGCTCTACAATATGCATAGGAACAAAATGCTGCCACCGCCAGTTTGTCTACTGTAAACTGGAACCCGATTTATGAATTATGAATACAATCTTTGTATATGGTTCGTTGTTAAATCGTACAAGGCTTGAACTGATAAATTTTGGATTTATTCTAGATAAGGCCTGGCAGTGCAATATATATAAAATGTACAAAGATATACAAGAAAAGAGGTTGTTGCATGGGAGAATAACGAAAACACAGGTAATACACACTCAGCAGATTTAAAACAAACAGGAGAAATTAAAAGAAAGTTACCAGATTTGGATTTCGGGTCCAATATCTGCTTGTCGGGGTTCCAGAAACTGGGGGACCATCCATATGCCGCAGCACACACCTGTGGAGTGACTGTTTGGACCTGTGGAATCCTGCATTTTAAAGGGACCCTCAGTACACACCTTCTCCCGACCCCCTCTGAGGTCATACAGAGATGGGAGGGTTGGATTTTTAGGAACTCTGAAAATTCATAATTCCCTAATTTTAGTAATATCTCAGCGGGAGGGCCTCCGATCGTGAAGATATGCCTGCCATGAATATCTATGCATGAATATCAAGCATGAGGCAGAAATCATAACCAGGTATGGGGTTACATAGTTGGAGAGGGTTCCTGAGTGCTTTCTGCACCCTGAGTACCTTGTAGAGATGAGCAAGGTGGGGGCGGGGAGCGGGGGGAGAGTGAGAGAGATCTTGCATGTCTAGCAGCTTTGCCTTTGTCCTTTGCCCATGGTGCTTTCACCATCTTCCAGAACCAAGTTCCACTGGGAGACAACTTCTCCTTCCACACGGCTGTCAGATTCTTCGGCCCCCAGGTCTTCAGGGCTCTTTTGGTATTATGCCTGCTGTTCAGCTCTTAACCCTGTTGAAGCAGCTCATGCCACCTCACTCCACTGCAGACAGACTCCTGATGTCCCTAGTTTGCAAACCACATATACACATTAGAATATATAGGTTGGGGATATTGTTTACTTTGATTATGCACATAACTTTAGTACAGTGTACACACAGTCTGCAAATTTTATCATACACATATGAGGTGGATTTAAGTTATGCAATAAAAGTTAAGTCTTATGGGGGTTACATCAGGCTGATGTACCTTTTGGGCTGCGTTGATAGTGCTGATGATTGTTTAGCCTGACTCACATTAGGGGCAGTGTTGGAATATAGGACGAAAATAGGACATGGTGTGATTTTTGCAAACAATGGAGTCTATTTTTGTGCAGGTTTTGTGCATCTCGCAATGCACAAAACTTGTGCGAGAATTTTGGCAGTATGAATACGGCCTTAAACCACCCCAATTGTTACATACTCAATTTATAATGTTTTCTCTGTTTCTGTAGCTGAGTAAGACATATGGACCTGTCTTTACCATCTACATAGGAAACTTCCCAATGATAATACTGACTGGGTACGATGCTGTGAAAGAAGCACTGTTGGACTGCAATGACGCATTAAGTGATAGGGGACAAATAGGAGCAGGAGAAATTTTTACTAAGCATCTTGGTAAGCTATTTAAGTAAGTTAATAAAATTACAATAAATTGATACTTTCCTGTGATTTCAATGGGAATTATTCAATAATGCTGTGTGCAGAACAAAAATTTCTGATAATTATGATAATTGAAAAGTGGCAAGACCATTATGTTAAGCAGTCTATATTCTTGTTAATGCTATGAAAATTTTCATGGCTTATACAGTATGACACAAATATCAGTTTAGTGGGTGATGATCGAACAACCATTGAACAAACAATTGATCATTTCACAGATGTAGCTGTACAAACTTTGGTTCATATTGGGCATCACAGTTCTTCAAACTGGCAATACATATTTAAGTACAACCGGCAACAGGCAAAAAACATTTCTGGGAGTTTTCTTTCAAAAGAAAGATCATTCATGAAGAAGATCTTTAATTTTAAACAAAAGATATTTTATCTGACTATGGGACACAAATTTCGAATGAGGCCAACTTCTTTCTAGACAATGACCATCTGTCATCAGTTGGCTGAAACAATTATTCATTTTTAAATTTCATGTGACAAATGATTATTTTGCTTGAAATTGTCCATTTTAACCCCTTAACGACCAGCCCATAGTGTTTTTACGTCCTGCCCAAGTGGGCTTTATTCTCTGAGGACGTAAAAACATGCGTCCTACAGAGAATAAAGCCCCGTGGGCTATGGACGTGACAGCTCCATGCTGTCGGTGCCCGCAGGTAGCTGTCATCCCGGGCTGCGGGGACCCCCCCCCCCGGCATTGCGATCGGCGCTATCCAATGAATAGCGCCGATCGCAAAAAAATAAATAAACCTGTGAAAAAAGATAGATATTCAGCTGCCCTGATGGATCGGATCCATCAGGGCAGCTGAAAATACTCACCCACCTTCTCCACGCTGCCCGCTGGCGGCCTTCTGCGCATGCGTGCCAGACGATTACGTCACGCGCATGCGCAGAACCCGGGAGCCCCCGGCAAATTCAAAACCTCCTGGCTCCCGGCTCCTGAAGGTAGCCGGGAACCAGGAGGTGTTACGGGCGATCGCGAAAAAGTTTAAAAAGTAAAAAAGAAGTGCTAGTTTCACCTCCCCTCATGGATCGGATCCATGAGGGGAGGTGAAAATACCACCTAAGTCCTCCCCGATGTCCCGATGGTCCGGGACCCGAAGTCCCGATCTGCGCATGCACGCCCGATGATTGACATCGGGCGCGTGCACAGAGGGGCTCGAGCCCCAGGAAATTCAAAATCCCTCTGCTCCTGGCTGCCATGTGTAGCCAGGAGCAGAGAGATTATACCGGGGACATGTTCACTGTCATCCAATAGATGACAGTGATCATGTAAAGTTTAAAACAAAAGTGTGAAAAAGTAAAAAAAAAAAAAGTTAAAGTTTTAAAAAGTTTAAAAAAAGTTTAAAAAGCGTACATTTCATCTCCCCTCATGGATCATATCCGTGAGGGAGGATGAAAGTACGCACATAAGGCCCCCAGATTTATCCGCGGACCTTACCCCAGCTTCTGCGCACACGCCCGTCGCCAAAATGGCGGGCGCATGCGCAAAAGCTGTGGATTGCCAGGATAATTGAAAATCTCCCTGCTCCTGGCTACAAAACTGAGCCAAGAGCCTGGAGATTTCACAGGGGGCCGCGGTGAGCGGTTCCTGGTCATGTGTTCGCCGTTATACAATGGATAATGGCGATCACGTAAAAGTTTTTAAAAAAAAATTGAAGTTTCATCTCCCCTCACCGATGCGATCGGTGAGAGGAGATGAAACTTTTTACCGGAGGCCTCTGTATTTGTACCCCGACGCGATCCTCATCCGTGAACTTACCCGGATTCTGCACATGCGACCGCCGGCAAAACACCGGACACATGCGCAGGAGTCGGGGAGCCCAGGAAATGGGCTCCAACGGTCGCCGAGAGCCTGGAGCAGTGACCGGTGGCCTCGTTGAGCGGTCCCTGGTCACGTGATAAAAAGGTAGAGATCTACCTTAGGTCGGTCTCACATGACCGGATAGGAGATGCGGATTCCGCATGCGTCTGATCTGCGGTAATACGCAGATCAATCGCATTGGATTACACAATTCCGCTCACATTAGTGGGTTGGAATTGTGTAATCCACTCGCAGAAAAGAGAACGCAGCAGGTTCTATTTTACCGCGGATATCCGCAACATAGAGCCCATTGTGTTCCATGGTTGCGGATATACCCGCAGCCCATACGCAACTACGTTGTATACGGGCTGCGGGTACCCGCGTCATCGCTAAGCGACGGTGCGGGAAATACAAACAAAAAAAAGGTACTGCGCATGACCGCCTGTGTGAGTACGCAGTTATGCGCAGTACATTACGCGTCCGTACGCAGGGTCACAGCTGGGCTCACAGCTGGGATCCGCTGCGGGCCTCCGCAAGCAGATTCCGCCTACGGCTGCGTGAGCCCGGCGTTATTCAGACCGCTACCTGTGATATGTATTTTACAAGAAGCCCCGGGAACGCTAGCCTTCCTGCAGTTCCAGGAGCAGCTTGTTGAGCGCCTTCTGTGTGAGACCGTCGCACTTCATCAAGCTTACAGAGACTCATGGAACGCCACTTTTTACACCCCATACCCGCTACTGAGGTCAAGAAATGACCCCCAAAAAGCATGAGAGGAGGGGGGATACCGGTTTTATTGCCCCATGGGCCCATTCCAACCAGCCTCCGTAATTACCCCTGTATTCGGAAATACCACACAGTTCACATTATTACTTTTATCTAAGATTTGCGAACGCCAAAAAGGGCGCAGAGTGTGTGTGGGCGGGGGGGAAAATTTTTAGGGAGTCAACACGATGTATATTACAAAGTGCATTAATATGGCCAAACAGAAGTGCTTAACCCCACTTGCTTTCGCGAGACAACCCCTTTAAGTATATTTATATGTTTTCGCACCGTTGACAGGTACATGATAAAAAAGCGTATTTTAACTACAAATCTCTACACCTTTTGGATGCTGTAGGCTGTTAGGATAGGCTGGGAGTTATGGTTTCCCAATAGCTGGAGGTTCACACAGGTAAGGAACCTCTATCCTACATATTTGCTTCTGCTGTGCTTAAATTAAATACATAATTGCAGTGATACCCATTATGCAACAATTCGGTGGAGCATTGTTGTTTCTTTTATCAATGGAAGACACAATGCAGATGTGAACAGAAACATTAGCTGAATATCTTAAAGGGGATGGGGGGAAGTAGTTTTCGTATAAAAGATGAAAAGCTTATGCATACTATAATAAAAATTCTGCAGTAAGTATATTGAAATTTTCTTGATTGCACATAGAGGCCAAAAATCTGATGGCTTATCTCTACTTGACAAGTCTGTAGGGGTTGTCAGGTGTTTTAGAATTGCTTGTCATCTATATTCATTACAAAATATAAAGGATTTGAAACACAGAACAAGCCAAATAAACTTCTTTAAAGGGGTTGTCCCACGCCGAAACGTTTTTTTTTTTTTCAATAGCCCCCCCGTTCGGCGCGAGACAACCCCGATGCAGGGGTTAAAAAAGAAAACCGGACAGTGCTTACCTGAATCCCGGCGCTCCGGTGACTTCTTACTTACCTGCTGAAGATGGCCGCCGGGATCTTCTCCCTCGGTGGACCGCAGGGCTTCTGTGCGGTCCATTGCCGATTCCAGCCTCCTGATTGGCTGGAATCGGCACGTGACGGGGCGGAGCTACAAGGAGACGCTCTCCGGCACGAGCGGCCCCATTCAGAAAAGAAGAAGACCGGACTGCGCAAGCGCGTCTAATCCGGCGATTAGACGCTGAAAATTAGACGGCTCCATGGAGACGAGGACGCTAGCAACGGAACAGGTAAGTGAATAACTTCTGATAACTTCTGTATGGCTCATAATTAATGCACAATGTACATTACAAAGTGCATTAATATGGCCATACAGAAGTGTATACCCCCACTTTGTTTCGCGGGACAACCCCTTTAACTCTGCTAGCTCAAGCTGCTAATATGGTGCCCACCTGGACAACAAAGAATTAAATATATAGACAAAGTTGGGCCTACTTGAGTAAGAATCTATTTAAAGGGATTGTCCAGAATTAGAAAAAACAGTTTTCATATATAGCACTCCATCTATGTGTAGTTGTGTCTGATACTGAATCGACCCCAATATACTGAAGGGGTTAGGCAACAATACCATAAACACACTATGGACAGGTGTGGTGCAGTTTTTGTTAGAAAAGCAATCATGTTCTTCCTGTTCTGAACCCACATGCTTGATCTTACAGGCATCATTGCAAGTAATGGAGAAAGGTGGAAAATCCTTCGTCGATTTTCTTTGACATCTTTGAGAAATTTTGGAATGGGAAAGAGGAGCATTGAAGAAAGAATCCAAGAAGAAGCCTGCTGTCTCACTGAGAAATTTATGAAAGATAAAAGTGTGTGGAGTTTCAAAAATATCTATCTCATATTCTTAACCTGGCCATATATATTAGATCAAGAGAATAGACCTAAAAACTGGCAGTGGAGAAGGTGCAACACTCCAGGTTAAAGCATGTAGGAAGTGACCAGAGGTGTGGAAAGCTTCTCCTTTTATTTAATAAAAATACGGGCTCAGCTTATGAAAACACGTTTCGGGATAACCCCTTCTCTTGCCCTGGCTGACCCTCACTACACAGGCAAAGAGGATCTCATTATTAACCCTTTTTGGGACCCACCAATTGCTTGTATATTTTAAACACCAGCTGAACTGATGAAGGGGTTATCCCCGAAATGTGTTTTCATATGTTGATCACATATTTTTATTGAATAAAAGAAGTTTTTCAAACCTTTGGTCACTTCCTACATGCTTTAACCTAAAGTGTTGCGCCTTCTCCACTGCCAGTTTTTAGTCCTATTCTCTTGCTCTATCACTATCACCAAGGTGGTGCATCATCTGGTCAGGCAACAGCTCTACCATTGAAGATACCATTCTACTTTCTTCACCACATATTTAGTTTCATCATTAACCATAAACACAATCATACGGGTTTTGCTCCACTGCTGCTTCTTTCCTCCTTGTCCACATAAATATTAGATAGCAGTTAGTCCACAACTGTCCAGAGTTCCCCATGAACATGCAAGCTCAGACTGTGGGAGCAAAGTAAGATGCATGTTGAAATCCAAAATGCCTCATTCATTTTTCCTCAAATGTTCACAATTAAGAAACAGCCAGGCTGTCCCCATACATATTAGATAAAGGACTGATCCCCTTAAATTAATAAGTTAATATTAATCTGATATGTATGACCAGCATTAGTGAGCATGTTGCACACCAGACTACGCATCTGCAGTATATTTTCTAATGACAACTTCTTTGTATTTACTAACAGACACTCCAATTGACCCAATGCATATATTACGACTCACTGTCTCCAATGTCATTTGTTCCGTTGTGTTTGGTGAAAGATTTGAGTATGAAGATCAGAAATTCTTGGCCCTCTTGTCATATATGAACAATCTTCTCCAGATGTTCAACAGCAGTTTTGGGCAGGTAAATATTACAAAAAAGTGTAAAGTATATGGGTGTAGTGCCACTAACACAAATTTACAAAGATTATACAGTTTCACTACCTCTGGCAACCTCTGCTCCTGTGGTTGAGGTTAGACCTGCATTGTGTCCAATATAGTCATATGTCAATGCACACAAATCCATCTGCATGTATGGGGAATACACTGTAGTAATTTACAAGTATGAAAGGACCTATTGCTGATATTTGGACACTTTGACTTGCATAAAAGAGGTCTACAGCTCCTATACAGACTGTGTTGTGGCATTATGGGGTGCAGAGGTAGCAATCACACTAGGGGATCAAACTACACAGGGTTTGTTTGCAGTCTGTAAACATAAAGATCTAAACAGTTACAACAAAAATTATTCAACCCCCGTTGCAAATAATGTTGACTTGAAAAAATTGCAGACTTTCATCTGCTTGCAAAACAAGCACAACAAATTTAAATAGCTCAACATAACTAACATAAATGCAAATCCAAGAATATTACCGTAGTAAACTGGAGGCGACTGACTTAAGGAACGCTGTCAGAAGCAGGTATGTAGCTGTGCATCACATTTAAATCACAGAATGCGGCCATATGCTTACTGATATACTGATACAAAATGCAAGCGCAGGTATAAGCACCAAATCCCTCAGCATGCAAGTAGCCAAATTGCAGAATGGTGCAGCATTGCACAGGTGTAAAATACTGATGTACAACCACTCACACATCTACCACATATTGAGAGAAGTGGTTGCATACAAAGGGTGCTAGAGCAAACAGATATGTGCACTATACAGGCTTATAACCTTATGATGCCACAATCGACTTAGACTGATAGATTACCTTACACCTCAAAAATGAACCACACTGGTAATGCCACCCTGAGCATTTAAAGCCACACAGTATGCTGCAAAAGTAACAATAAATATGTGGTCGCAGTTAATGTTTTGGCCAAAATACAGAAGCATGCAAGCCCATTTCAAGGGTCCACATCCTCTTGTTGGTCCCTACGCTACCATCACAAACAAATCAAGGAAAGAAGATATATCAACTTAAGCAAATCATAGAATTTGGCCATACTTACTGATACAAAATACAAGGGCAGGTATAGACAGCACATCCCTCAGCATGCAGACAGCCAAACTGCAATATGAAGGAGCATTGCACAGGTACAAAATACTGATAAGTAACCACTCACACACCTACCACATATTGAGGGAAGTGGTTGCCTAGTACTATGCATCACATTTGCAGCAAGTCATAGCAATAAAAGGGTGCTCTACTAAGTACTAAATACACTTTTTATGAAGGGGTTAAATAATTCTGAGACTGAAGTAGTCATTCAAAGTAGCATTTTGTGTTGAATTTGGAGTTATACTGGTTGTACTCAGCTCTTTGAAATATTCTTGTGTAATTTTTTTTTGCATATAGCTGAAAGTTTTGCAAATTTGACAAATTCATTTAATTTGCAATCTGAGGGTGTTAAATAATTTGGTACTTGTGGATTATATGTCACCATTTTTTGGAATATTATTCAGGTGGTATAAATGCAGCAATAGCCTGCAAGAAAGCTTTGAATGGCATATATTAACCCCTTAATGATGCGGCCCCCTTTTGTTTTTCCATTTTCGCTTTTTCCTCCCCCCTTCAAAAAAATCGTAACTCCTTTATTTATCAATCAACATCGCTGTATGAGGGCTTGTTTTTTGCGGGACGATTTGTATTTTTAAATAGTGACATTTACTGTACCATATAATGTTTCAGTGCGTCTTGTTTCTATGATGCACAAACTCCAATAAAAATGACATGATAGCTTTATTCTAGGGGTCAGTGCAATTACAATGATACCAAACTTGTATAGTTTTTTTTTTTTACTGTATTACTCTTTTTTTTTCAGACATTTAATTTTTTTTCATTATTTTCTGCCGCCATCTTCTGCGCGCAATAACTTTTTTATTTTTCCGTCAATGTAGTTGTGTGCAGGCTTATTTTTTGTGGGATGTCCTATAGTTTACATTATACTAATTCGGAATACATACGACTTTTTGATCACTTTTTATTGCGTTTTTTTTCTGGGAGACAGGGTAATTGAAAAAGTGCATTTCTGTGTTTTTTTGTTTTTTTTTCCAGACGACATCCAATGGGTGGGGAAAATAATGCACTACTTTGATAAAGCAGACTTTTATGGATGCGGCGATACCAAATATGTATTTTTCTTTAATGATGTAGACTTTTTTTTATTATAGATATGGCAAAAGGGGAGTGATTTAAACTTTTATTACTTTTTTTTCTTTATTTTTACAATTAATATAACTTTTATTGATCTTATTTTCACTTTTTTCTTGAGCCTCCCTGGGGGACTACAACATGCAATGCTTTGATCGCTCCTGCAATATGACATAATGCTATAGCATCACGTCATACTGCAGTTTGACAGGCAGTCTATAGAGCCACCCCATGGGGATGGCTTGATAGGCAGCCTGCTAAGGCAGCTCTGGGGCCTTTTTTAGAAGGCCCCCAGCTGTCTTGACACCTGCACAGCACCCCCGATCCCCCCGTGTGTGTGTGTGTGTGTGTGGGGGGGGGGGGTGTACGGGACCCTCAAACGTTATTCGGGGGATTTACATGCCGCTGTCAGAATTAACAGTGGCATTTAAAGGGTTAATAGCTGCGATCAGCCGCACGGCCAATTGCAGCTATTGCCCGCGGGTGTCAGCTGTAATGAACAGCTGGCGCCCGCACTGTATGAAGAGAGGATGCCCCGTGACCTCTCTTCATACATACCCTGATGCTCCAGGACATAAATATACGTCCTGGAGCGGGAAGGGGTTAAAAGAGTGGTGACAGATAACCCACAAGTACCAATAATTTTGATTGCAACTGTAGTTCCATACAGAAGCTATAGATAAAAAATTGAAGTATTTGAGATAATGAAAGAAACATTTTGCAAAGGTAGACATATGCTTTAAAGTGATATAAATATTGGATTGTATAATGTATATTAATATGACTCTCAGCAATCAAAAGAATACATTTTCTTTCACTTTTTTCTTTAAATAGCTCCTTAATACATTCCCAAACATAATGTCCTACATTCCTGGTCCTCACCAAAAGATCTTCAAAATTTATGACAAGTTGAACCTAATTTTTAAGGAGTTGGTGAATACTCACAAAGACACCCTGGATGAGAACTGCCCTCGTGACTTCATTGATTGCTTCCTTATAAAGATGGAAGAGGTGGGTTTGTAGATAAATTTAGATTTTCAGACCTTTGAAAGTCATGCATGTTCAGAGGGCCCAAAGCAATCAAAGTTCAACTTTCTTTGAAAATAGGTTGTGAAAGCAATTATACCACTGGTTGCACTTGTTTTGGTTCCTATTTCATCTACAAAGTGTGTATAGGTCTTTGACAGCTTTTGATAATTAGACTGATAATAAATTGTAATTTTCCAGGAAAAAAATAACCGGGACACAGAATTTAATGAGAAAAACCTAGAGGCGACAATATTTGACTTATTCTTCGCTGGAACAGAGACTACAAGTTTGACATTGAGATACAGTTTTCTTATACTCTTGAAATATCCAGAAATACAAGGTAATCATTCTAATGTATTTTTTTAAAAAAACATATCAAGCTCTCCTCATAGGGCCATTGTTATGGTGGGTGCAGAGGTAGCAGTCACACTTGACCCTGGTGCCTTAAGGAGCCTAAAGTCCTGCCACATAAGAAGACACCATTTTTTTAAATGGCACATGGTAGTTGGGGGCCTGTTACATATTTTTAAATAAAGCCCAAGAACTTCAAGTACACTCCTGACTACCCATATACATGAAGTTCGCCAATGCCATCATTTGCTCTTTTGTTAAAAACAGAAAATACAGTTAAATACCCCTAGAAAGCTCAATTTTTACACTTGTGAAATTTAAGTTCATGACAATTCAACCAGCAGGTGAAGCATGACCACTGACAATAATGGTCAGATTGAGATTGAGCCTGGAGCTCAGTTACACAACTGCAGAGAGGCTACCTTACTGATCACAATACAAGAACTAAAATGATCAAAACAGGCAGAGATAAAAGTAACTGGGCACACCAAAGGTCAATAAAACTCAAGAGGACTTACAGAAGTTCTTGAAAAGAGTACTCACTCTGCTGCCAGGCTTCTCAGGATGGTGATGAACATTTAAATCACTGCAGGTTCCAATGAGTATTCTAATCTAGACAGTTTAGCATATGGTGATCTGAATGAAGCAGCTGTAGTTTAGATATCTAAAAGTTTCCCAGTAAAATTCTGATGCAAGCACTTTGACTAGTGATGACAAAATTAGCAGATGTAAAGACTGAAGCCTATCAAATAGGAAAATGAGTAGAAGGTCTTGAGAGCTTGTGCACAGAAGTAATCTTGTCGGGAGCACTAGCCACACAAATTTCTCAAAGCACAGACTATATAAATCATGACCTCATCCTTATGGAAGATTGGAACAGGAACCAATGGTAATACATAGTGATTAAAAGACTTCCTGAAATCTGAACAACCAAAGCTCTCCGCAAGGAAGCTTCATAGATTTTGTGTAATAAGCCAGGAAAGAGCTTCCAAAGTTACCAGACAAGGGATATACAGTATAAAGCTCTGAAACTCAGAGCTAAAGGCCCATTTACACCAGCCGATGATCGCTAAAAAAATCACTAAAAGGCAATCGTTTTAGAGATAATTGTTGTGTCTAAACGTGCGCCCATTGTGCACTTTTCAGGCAATGCTAGCTGATCGTTAAATTCAGTCCAAACTAAAAATCATCCTTCAGCCTTATCAGCAGTTCTCCACAGGGAGTGCTGATAGCATTGTTTTCCCCTGGAGAACAAAGGATCTGAACGCAGATAATAGCCCTTGGACTATTAACTGCTTTCAGCTAAAAGCGTCATTTGCACATTTAATTGCTCTTAAGTAGCTGAGAAGCTACTTAAAAGTTTATGCAAAATGATCGTTCAAAGCTGTCACTCAAACTGTCCTTTGAGCGATCTTTGAGCGATCATTGGCTTGTGTAAATAGGCCTTTAGCAAAATGAACTGCCAAGAGATATAATCTATTGATTATATTTATATGTGGACATAGTAGATATCCTATTGGTAGCAAGGAGAAAAATATACTTCTTTGCAACAACAAAATACTCAGCAGTCATGGTCAGGATACCGCACTGTGACAAAGCCATACAAATCTTCTGGCACTGAAAGAGAGTGTTGACTTCTGGACACTCCTTTTTATATTATACAGAGGTTTTGGGGTCAGCATGCCTCATATGACCAGCCACAGTCTATTAGAAGAAACACAAACATATAAATGACAGAACAACATCACCATACCAACAGCTGTCCAGAAGTGGGCAGACTACCTTAGAAACAACCCAACATATAGTTCTCTATCTACCAAACTCTCGAAAGTAAGAGGGTGCATGTGCATGAATTTTCCCTGCTACAAAAGCTGCCAAGCTAACCTAAGCTACAAATTTGAAACCCACATAAAAACAAATAATTTTGTTATTTTCACTATATAGCCTTCTCCTCACCTCTTTCCCTCTCACTTTTATTCCTCTTCTATCCTCACATTAACTACTAACCCCAGTACCCTCATGCTCACTACTGTTCTTATTCAGCATCCTAATTTGATCATCGTCAAAGCTATAATTACTGCCTTCTAAGCCAATAGCTTAAAGTTGCTTAACAAAACACACCACATTATTTTACTATCCAGAAAGCCTAAATGCTGAATGCCACCATTTTCTTCTTCCAGGGAACATATTTTAGAAAAAAGATTCCAAAACTTCTCAAGCAATATTTCTTATTGGGGTGCCATAGTTGCCATTCTAGCTCTTTGTCAAAGGGAATTGCCACGTCCCATGGATCTGTAAATAAAAAGTTTTTTTGTATAAAAAATAATTTAAAAAAAAAATAAATTCTATTGCTTTAGAAATAAAAATTTTTTGGTTGGGGGGGCATAAGATAATCTTCATTTAAATATGATTGTACAGCTAAAATACCGAGATCGTGGGGAATAATCGTATATAGGGCTTCAACATCGAGAGTACATAATATATAATGACTTTTTATTTACAGACCCATGGGACGGCCATGGGATGTAAATTCGCCCCGGCTTTTGCCAACCTGTATAGGGGCCATTTTGAAAAATCGTTTTTATCACATAAATATTTAGCTTTCTATAAACGCTATATTGATGATGTTTTAATAATTTGGAAGGGCCCTTTAAATAGTTTAGTAGAATTTATAGATATTTTGAATAATAACACTAATAATTTAAAATTTTCTAGTACCTATAGTCAGGAACAGATAATCTTTCTAGATTTAGAACTAGCCCCTATGGATAAAAGAGTTATTACGAGAACACACTTTAAAAAGGTGGACAAAAACTTCTATTTGGATTACAGTAGCTGTCACGATAAACATTGGCTGAAAAATATACCATACGGCCAATTGAAGAGAGTTCGGAGAAATTGTACATTAAACAGTGACTACGAAAGACAAGCTGCACTTATAAAAGATAGATTTAGAGAAAAACATTATCCTTTAAAAATCCTAGAAAATG
Source organism: Eleutherodactylus coqui (assembly GCF_035609145.1). Taxonomy (NCBI): domain Eukaryota; kingdom Metazoa; phylum Chordata; class Amphibia; order Anura; family Eleutherodactylidae; genus Eleutherodactylus; species Eleutherodactylus coqui. The sequence goes on from NW_027101824.1 coordinate 14,661, forward strand.
CATAGAAGAAAATTGCCGAAGAACCAAATGCGATTAATAAAAAGCCATTAATCAAAAATAAGTCTAATAAGAAAAACCTGATAAATCCATCATTTATAACAAAATTTAGTAATAATAGTACCACAATTAGAAATATTATTAAAAAACACTGGTCAATATTAGCAGGACCCATTTCTCTCGAAACATCTAGACAAGAACCCTTTATTGATCTTTAAAAGAAATAGGACAATCCAAAACATTATTTCTCCATCAAATCCTGATAAAAAATCTACTCAGTCTAAACAAATGTGCGCTAAATTACCGGGAGTATATAAATGCCAACATGCAAAATGTAAATGCTGTCATGTGATAGCTAATAAAAGAACAGAAATTGTGTATGATGAGAATATTAGTAATAAAATTTTTTTAATTAGTCAGTTTTTGTCCTGCAACACGACCAAGGTTATTTATTTAATTGAATGCCCCTGTAAGTTTAAATATATTGGTCGCACTAAAAACAAATTAAAAGCAAGAATCAATAATCACCGACTCAATATTAAAAATAACTTGCGCACCCATAGTGTGTCGAGGCACTTCAATGATTTTCATAGTGCCGACTATTTAAAAATGACTGTAACTCCAGTAGAGTGTGTAGAAATAGATTCAGTTAATGAACTATGACGACGTGAAATGTACTGGATCCACAGATTTAACACTTTATGTCCACATGGTCTAAACGAAATACTTGAAAAAATATAAAATAAAATATAGTAAAAACAATTCATTATAGTAAATTATTAGAGGATATTATGGGTATTATCTTGTTCATGGGGTTAATAAATTAATTTTTATATACATTAATTGATAGTTTTATATTTATTGATTTTATATAGAGAGGTGTCTTATAAATATAGTTAAATATGCATATGTAGATTAATTATGAACATAATTACTGGTTTATATATATATATATATATATATATATATATATATATATATATATATGAATTTATAGTATAGAGTGAAATTATTTTTATAACATATTGATTGATAATTGGCATAAGAGTATTTGTTTTTATATGTAAAATTTATTCATTAAGTTCTGTTTATGAATATTGTTTAGGTGTAAGAAGGTTTATTGAAACCATAGCAATTATTACTTAGCTTATAGCGAGTGCGCACATAACATTGAACGGAGATTGCTGTTCATTAGCAATATAAATAACGTTTTGTTGAATAACTTGGAACGCAACGTGCGCTCCAAGTGCCGTACCTATGTGACGTAAGGGTTAGTCAGGAGGCTCTACCCCGCCCCCTCTAATTACGGAGTTGTCCTGCGGCGTGCTGCAGACAATCTCGTGGCTATGTAAGTTCCTATTTATGTTTGTATGTTTAATGAAAGTGTCAAGAGCTTAAAAAAGGTATTATATACCGAAACGCGTTGCTCGTTGTTTACTATTAAATAAAGAAGGACGATATTTTCCTTAAATTGGATCCCGTTATCCTTGGAGCGCGGATAGTTGATTTTCCTACTTTGTGCATTTTGTATTAAACCCCGGTTATCCGGTGTAGCTTATTGTAACGGTCCTGCGGCTCTCCGTGCAAGTTCGGATGGAGTAAAGGCTTAACTATAAATGAACTTGGATTACGGTGTCAGCGAGGTACCCTTGTAAAGGTATCCTCGCCTGGCACCAGGTGAGTTAACACTCATTTTTGTTATATTTATATAACACAGTTGAAAAATACATCGAGGCGCTTCTTCATAATATTCTTTGAATCTTTAACACCTTCTTTTTTTGAATTATGAGTAAAAAAGACCTCTGTGTGCCTCTGTATGCAATTAAAAGAACAGGGAGGTATATGGTGGTTGTTGCATTATGGATCTATGTTGTATGCTTGTATGCTATGTTTATGAAGCCTAAGTAGTTAACATTTTCAAATAATCTTTAATCATTAATTTGTTTGTTTTTGCACTTTGGATTCAATTATACTGTAATATAATACAAGACTGAAAAGTATGTATTTTGTTCTGTTCTTGTTAATTTCAGAGAAGATCCACAAAGAGATTGACAATGTAATAGGCAGAGATCGTTGTCCATCAATGGAAGACAAAAGTAAAATGCCGTATACAGAAGCTGTAATCCATGAGATCCAGAGATTTGCTGATATTGTCCCTGTAGAAATGCCCCGTAAAGTCAGCAAGGACACAACCTTCAGAGGATATCACATTCCAAAGGTACAATATGATAGTCAACTCAACTTTTTGATTCTCCTAGGGTGCTTTTAGACACAACTATAATCGTTCAAAAAAATCATTCAAATAAGTGAAAGTGAAAAATAACCATTGAGTCTAAATGCGAGCCAATGACCAAATAACAAATTGTTAACTTTTTTTTTGTTGTTCATTTAATGTTGGCATAAAAATCATTGCTAGCTCAATCACTTATCTTTCGATTTCATACAGCACTCGTTCAGTCCATGTCATTCGCTTATACGGCAAATATGAAAGATTTAATGATCCTGAATAGAGATGAGAGAGCGTACTCGTCCGAGCTTGATGCTCGTTCGAGTATTAGGATACTCGAGATGCTCGTTACTCGAGACGAGCACCACGCGGTACTCGAGACAATTCCATTTCCTTCCCTGAAAGTTTTGCACCATTTTCTGGCCAATAGATATGCAGGGAAGACATTACAACTTCCTCCTGTGACGTGCCAGCCCTATCCCACCCCCCTGCAGTGAGTGGCTGGTGAGATCAAGTGACCGCCGAGTATATAAAGTGGGCCCGGCCGCGGCTTGCCTCAGACACACGCTGGCAGAGATTAGGGAAGGTGCTGTTGCTCATTCAGGGATACTGTTAGCGTCTACAAGAACCCCAATGGTCCTTCTTAGGGCCACATCTGACCTAGTGCATTACTATTGTGGCTGCTGGTAGCAGTTTTGCCCTTTTTTTAAAATTTCGGGCGTGCAGGCTATAGCGTTCTCAGGCTGCAGTCTGTACTACATAGTATAGGGAGAGTGGTGGTGAGGCAGGGACAGTGGTAGTGTGGAATCCTGTCTACAAGAACCCCAAAGGTCCTTCTTAGGGCCACATCTGACCTAGTGCATTACTGTTGTGGCTGCTGGTAGCAGTTTTGCCCTTTTTTTTTATATCGGGCGTGCAGGCTATAGCTTTTTCAGGCTGCAGTCTGTACTACATAGTATAGGGAGAGTGGTGGTGAGGCAGGGACAGTGGTAGTGTGGAATCTTATCTACAAGAACCCCAACGGTCCTTCTTAGGGCTACCTGTAACCGTGTGCATTTAACTCCGTGGCTGCTGGGAGTTGTAGTACCTCACTACTGCACAGCTAGGCCTGCTTGCAGGGTTCTGTATAATTTTTTTTCTGGCTGCAGTTTGCGTAACATAAGCGCTGTCTGCCTCCAACTGCACGCCAATAATTCAAAATTTTTTTACACCGCTCTGTGTCTGCCGTCAACTGCACGTACAGCATAAGGCAACAGCCCCCGATAGAGGGAAAGTCAGATACACGCTATATTGCCTGCATTGCATTTAAAAAATTTAAAAAAAAAAATCCTTCTTACGGCTACCTGTAACCGTGTGCATTTAACTGCGTGGCTGCTGGGAGTTGAGGTGCATCACTACTGCATATTGCACAGCTAGGCCTGCTTGCAGGCTTCTGTATAATTTTTTTTCTGGCTGCAGTTTGCGTTACATAACCGCTGTCAGCCACCAACTGCGCGCCAATAATTTACAAAATTTTTTACACCGCTCAGTGTTTGCTCTATTCGTAATCCACCATGCTGAGGGGTAGGGCTAGAGGACGTGGATGTGGACTCGGGCGAGGACGCGGAGTTCCAAGTGAGGGTGTGGGCATAGGCCGAGTTCATGGTCCAGGTGAATCGCAGCTGGCTGCTGCGGGATTAGGAGAGAGGAAAGTTTCTGGAGTCCCCAGCTTCATATCACCATTTTTCGTCCACGTCAAAGACCTTTATTGCAAAATGAGCAGTGTGAGCAGGTCCTGTCGTGGATGGCAGAAAGTGCATCCAGCAATGTATCGACCACCCAGTCTTCTACGCCGTCCACTGCTGCAACTCTGAATCCTCTCGCTGCTGCTCTTCCTTCCTCCCAGCCTCCTCACTCCATGAAAATGACACATTCTGATGAGCAGGCAGACTCCCAGGAACTGTTCTCGGGCCCCTGCCCTGATTGGGAAAAAATGCTTCCTCTCCCACCTGGGGAGTTTGTCGTGACCGATGCCCAACCTTTGGAAAGTTCCCGGGGTCCGGGTGATGAGGCTGGGGACATCCGGCAACTGTCTCAAGAGCTTTCAGTGGGTGAGGAGGTCAATGATGATGAAAAGACACAGTTGTCTATCAGTGAGGCAGGAGTAAGGCAGTAAGTCCGTTTCGGCCGTGATGGCCTATCTTAAGCTCCTGAGCTTGAGAAAGGCCATCACGGCTGAAATGTCGCTTTTCATTTGATGGGGCGATAAAGGACTTTTTTGCACTATTTACATCCGCATATGCTGCCATTTACTCTATTACTGGATTACGATTTTGGAGCCCTTCTGGTTTGGTCTCCTATTTTGGCGCTGCATCTCTCTAGCCTGACCCATAACTGGGGCGACCTCTGTGCTGCGGGTGAGAACCTTACTTTTTTGTGTATGATATTAGTCCTCCTCCTCCTGCTCCTCCTCCTGAAAGATCATGTAATCACGCTGAACTGCTAATTTTTCTGCGGCCCAAAGAGCTCATATAACTTTTTTCAAACAATATTTCCACGTTTCTAACTAAAGCATTGAAACTTAAACATGAACCAATGTTTTTAACAGGGCTGCCTCCAGGCTCTGTTACAAATTAAGCCACAGTAAGCTAAAATATTAATGGGTTTAAACTGCCCTCTCGGTTGAGCAATTTTTCTGGGGTACATTTGTACTGTTGGTACACTAATTTTTTGGGCCTTCGCCTACACTGTAATCCAAGTAATTTTTCTGGCCTTCGCCTACACTCATGGTACACCAATGTGTCAGGGGTTGGCCTACACTCTTGCTACAGAAATGTAACTCGGGCCTGTCTGCCTATACTTCTGCAACAGAAATGTTACTTCGGTCTGCCTATACTTCTGCTCCTGAAATGTTACTGGGGTCTGTCTATACTGTTACTACTGAAATATTACTAATACTGGGCTCTGCCTATACTGCTGCTACGGAAATGTTACTGGGGTCTGCCTATAGTGCTGCAACTGAAATGTTACTGGGGTCTGTCTATACTGTTAGTACTGAAATATTACTAACACTGGGCTATGCCTATCCTGCTGCAACTGAAATGTTACTGGGGCCTGTCTATACTGTTACTACTAAAATGTTACTGGGCTCTGCCTTTACTGCTGCAACTGAAATGTTACTGGGGTCTGTCTATACTGTTACTACTGAAATGTTACTAATACTGGGCTCTGCCTATACTGCTGCTACGGAAATGTTACTAGGGTCTGTCTATACTGTTACTACTGAAATGTTACTAATACTGGGCTATGCCTATACTGCTGCTACTGAAATATTACTGGGCTCTGCCTATACTGCTGCTACTGAAATGTTACTGGGCTCTGCATATAACGCTGCAACTGAAATGTTACTGGGGTCTGTCTATATTGTTACTACTGAAATGTTACTAATACTGGGCTCTGCCTATACTGCTGCTACGGACATGTTACTGGGGTCTGTCTATACTGTTACTACTGAAATGTTACTAATACTGGGCTATGCCTATACTGCTGCTACTGAAATGCTACTGGGCTCTGCCTATACTGCTGCAGCTGGAATGTTACTGGGGTCTGTCTATACTGCTGCAACTGAAATGTTACTGGGGTCTGTCTATACTGTTAATACTGAAATGTTACTAATACTGGGCTATGCCAATACTGCTGCTACTGAAATATTACTGGGGTCTGTCTATACTGTTACTTCTGAAATGTTACTGGGCTCTGCCTATACTGCTGCAACTGAAATGTTACTGGGGTCTGTCTATACTGTTACTATTGAAATGTTACTAACACTGGGCTATGCCTATAGTGCTGCTACTGAAATGTTACTGGGCTCTGCCTATACTTCTGCAACTGAAATATTACTGGGTTCTGTCTATACTGTTACTACTGAAATGCTACTAATACTGGGCTCTGCCTATACTGCTGCTACTGAAATGTTACTGGGGTCTGTCTGTACTGTTACTACTGAAATATTACTGGGCTCTGCCTATACTGCTGCAACTGAAATGTTACTGGGGTCTGTCTATACTGTTACTATTGAAATGTTACTAACACTGAGCTATGCCTATAGTGCTGCTACTGAAATGTTACTGGGCTCTGCCTATACTGGTGCAACTGAAATATTACTGGGTTCTGTCTATACTGTTACTACTGAAATGCTACTAATACTGGGCTCTGCCTATACTGCTGCTACGGAAATGTTACTGGGGTCTGTCTATACTGTTACTACTGAAATGTTACTAATACTGGGCTATGCCTATACTGCTGCTGCTGAAATGTTACTGGGGTCTGTCTGTACTGTTACTACTGAAATGTTACTGGGCTCTGCCTATACTGCTGCAACTGAAATGTTACTGGGTTCTGTCTATACTGTTACTACTGAAATGCTACTAATACTGGGCTCTGCCTATACTGCTGCTACGGAAATGTTACTGGGGTCTGTCTATACTGTTACTACTGAAATGTTACTAATACTGGGCTATGCCTATACTGCTGCTGCTGAAATGTTACTGGGGTCTGTCTGTACTGTTACTACTGAAATGTTACTGGGCTCTGGCTATACTGCTGCAACTGAAATGTTAGTGCACTCTGCCTATACTGCTGCTACTGAAATGTTACTGGGCTCTGCCTATACTGCTGCAACTGAAATGTTACTGGGGTCTGTCTATGCTGTAACTACAGAAATGTTACTGGGGTCTCCCTAGGCTTCTGCAACATAACTGTTAGTGGAGTCAGCTTATACCTTTGCTACAGGAATATTTCAGTGGTCTGTGCATAGTATGGGTGCACTAAGTTTTCCCATCGCGGTGTTCTACGTATCTGGCCCTAACAGTAAAACCCAGACTGACTAGGGCATGCAGTGTGGGCCGAAGCCAACCTGTATTTTATCTCACGTTACCTCACCTATCCGGGGCACTGCATTGGGACAAACAAGAGTAGCAATACAGCGCTAATGAGACGTTCACAGCTACGCTAGCATTGGAGTCCGCTCTAGGCCCGCGATTGCTGAGGTTTTGTGCAGAGGCCTATGTCCTGGGTGCAGTGAAAGTCCGCTTCCTTCCTACGATTGCTGAAGCTGTTGGCCGAGGCCTATGTCCCGGGGGAACTGCAACTGCGCCAGGTTGGGTCTGTGCAACTTTTTCCTGGCTAATCCAGTCATTGGAGCGGGGAAAGAAAACTTAACTGATTTAATGAGCCCTTCGCAGATGAACTAGCATCGAAGTCCACTTCATGCCTACGATTGCTGAAGCTGTGGGGGGAGGCCTATGTCGTCGGCGTGGTGCAAGTCTGCCATGTTTGGCCACTCTGATTTCTTTATTGTTCATGTCTTGAGTTGCCTAGGACCCACCTATGCTGTTGGTGCACACTTAGTTCCCATTGCGGTGTTTGACCTGTCTGGCACAAAGACACTGACTGACTTGGGTAGGGGGCAGAGTGCAGATGGCTTTCCCCTTGCGGTGTCGATTGAGCTATGCAACACCTAGACAGAATGAATACTGTGTGGGCACATAAATTCCCCACAGCTATGTAACTCATGCCCACGTTTGCAGCTCCTGACGGAGGTGGCACTGGATTGGAATTAAGATCGAACGTCAATTTCTCATTGATTCTTTACAGCATTGTGGGCTATTGCCCCGCCCCTTTAAAAGAGGGTCGCTCCCTGGCCCTGCCAACCCTCTGCATTGTGTGCCTCCGGTTCCTCCTCATGGCAGACGCACTTATAAATAGACATGAGGGTGGTGTGGGGGAAACAGTGGTGTGGCTATGCAGCCAGCGTGTGGCATGAGGGCAGCTGAAGGCTGCGCAGGGACACTTTTGTGTGCGCTGCGGACGCAGGGTCGTGCAGGGGGGTTGGGCAGCATGTAACCCAGGAGAAGAGGCAGCGGTGTGTCCCGCAGGCAGTGATTGTGCTTGGTTGGAGGTAGTGTGGTGCTTAGCTAAGGTGTGCCTTGCTAATGAGGGTTTGTCCGAAGTAAAAATTGTTAGGGGGGGGCACTCTTGCCGCTATTGTGGCTTAATAGTGAGACCTGGGAACCTGAGATGCAGCCCTGCATGTTGCCCCCCGCCTGCCCTCTCCGTTTCTGTGTCGTTTCCATCACTTTCTTAGGTTTTGCAGATTTGCACAAATGAAAACCTTAGCGAGCATTGGCGATATACAAAAATGCGCGAGTCGCCCATTGACTTCAATGGGGTTTGTTACTCGAAACGCACCCTCGAGCATCGCGGAAAGCTCGACTCGAGTAACGAGCACCCGAGCATTTTGGTGCTCGCTCATCTCTAATCCTGAACAATTCTCGTTTGAACGAGCCATCGACGTATCTGTGAATGAGCTAGCGATGATGTCAAACGATAATCAGCTCATCTAAAAGGACCCTAAGTTCTTCACTGTGCCTGTATTTTAAGCTTACAAATCAATACAGACATTTAACACTTTCTCTTAGAGATCATATACTACTCTTATTTACAAAGTAACTGGTTTGGAAGGTTCATAGCTGAGTAAGATACCTCAGAAACACTACATTCAATAGATATCTTAAGCTGAAGATCTTCTCAATGTCTTGATTAAATTCTTCCCATCAACAACTAACGAGATGAAACTTTTAACACTAATGGTTTTCTAGATCTATTTTTTATATATTTACTTACAGGGAATCATGATGTTACCAATCTTGACATCTGTCCTGAAAGATCCCAAACAATTTAAAAACCCAGATGAGTTCGATCCTGGACATTTTCTTAATGAGAAAGGTGGCTTTAAAAAAAGTGATGCGTTTATGGCATTTTCTACAGGTGAGAGATTATTACTTGATCATAATTGTAAGGAGCTGTGCAAAAGGGACTAGCTGGTTGCCATATGACAATGTGTGCGACAAATAGGCCTCTGCAAGAATTTTTCCGACAATTTCAATTGAGCATTTCCA
>NW_027101825.1:0-40274 GCF_035609145.1 Eleutherodactylus coqui
TCACCGTCCTGTAACTCGGAACCTGAGAGGTGTAGACCGTGTTTGAAAAAGCAATAAGCTTTAGCTCCCAGCCTAGAGCATGAATCAGAGCACGATTCGCTTCTAACACAAACTCACTGTTTTCACCGTCCTGTACCTCGGCACCTGAGAGGTGTAGACCGTGTTTGAAAAAGCATTACGCTTGCGCTCCCAGCCTAGAGCGTGAATCCCAGCACGATTCGCGTCTAACACAAACTCACTGTTTTCACCGTCCTGTAACTCGGCGCCTGAGAGATGTAGACCGTGTTTGAAAAAGCAATAAGCTTGCGCTCCCAGCCTAGAGCATGAATCAGAGCACGATTCGCGTCTAACACAAACTCACTGTTTTCACCGTCCTGTAACTCGGCACCTGAGAGGTGTAGACCGTGTTTGAAAAAGCAATAAGCTTTAGCTCCCAGCCTAGAGCATGAATCAGAGCACGATTCGCGTCTAACACAAACTCACTGTTTTCACCGTCCTGTAACTCGGCACCTGAGAGGAGTAGACCGTGTTTGAAAAAGCAATAAGCTTTAGCTCCCAGCCTAGAGCATGAATCAGAGCACGATTCGCGTCTAACACAAACTCACTGTTTTCACCGTCCTGTACCTCGACACCTGAGAGGTGTAGACCGTGTTTGAAAAAGCATTACGCTTGCGCTCCCAGCCTAGAGCATGAAACCCAGCACGATTCGCGTCTAACACAAACTCACTGTTTTCACCGTCCTGTAACTCGGCACCTGAGAGATGTGGACCGTGTTTGAAAAAGCAATAAGCTTGCGCTCCCAGCCTAGAGCATGAATCAGAGCACGATTCGCGTCTAACACAAACTCACTGTTTTCACCGTCCTGTAACTCGGAACCTGAGAGGTGTAGACCGTGTTTGAAAAAGTAATAAGCTTTAGCTCCCAGCCTAGAGCATGAATCAGAGCACGATTCGCGTCTAACACAAACTCACTGTTTTCACCGTCCTGTAACTCGGCACCTGAGAGGTGTAGACCGTGTTTGAAAAAGCAATAAGCTTTAGCTCCCAGCCTAGAGCATGAATCAGAGCACGATTCGCGTCTAACACAAACTCACTGTTTTCACCGTCCTGTAACTCGGCACTTGAGAGGTGTAGACCGTGTTTGAAAAAGCAGTAAGCTTGAGCTCCCAGCCTAGAGCATGAATCAGAGCACGATTCGCGTCTAACACAAACTCACTGTTTTCACCGTCCTGTAACTCGGCACCTGAGAGGTGTAGACCGTGTTTGAAAAAGCCATAAGCTTGCGCTCCCAGCCTAGAGCATGAATCAGAGCACGATTCGCGTCTAACACAAACTCACTGTTTTCACCGTCCTGTAACTCGGCACCTGAGAGGTGTAGACCGTGTTTGAAAAAGCAATAAGCTTACGCTCCCAGCCTAGAGCATGAATCAGAGCACGATTCGCGTCTAACACAAACTCACTTTTTTCACCGTCCTGTACCTCGGCACCTGAGAGGTGTAGACCGTGTTTAAAAAAGTAATAAGCTTGCGCTCCCAGCCTAGAGCATGAATCATAGCACGATTCGCGTCTAACACAAACTCACTGTTTTCACCGTCCTGTAACTCGGCACCTGAGAGGTGTAGACCGTGTTTGAAAAAGCAATAAGCTTGCGCTCCCAGCCTAGAGCATGAATCAGCGCACGATTCGCGTCTAACACAAAACTCACTGTTTTCACCGTCCTGTAACTCGGCACCTGAGAGGTGTAGACCGTGTTTGAAAAAGCAGTAAGCTTGAGCTCCCAGCCTAGAGCATGAATCAGAGCACGATTCGCGTCTAACACAAACTCATTGTTTTCACCGTCCTGTAACTCGGCACCTGAGAGGTGTAGACCGTGTTTGATAAAGCAATAAGCTTGCGCTCCCAGCCTAGAGCATGAATCAGAGCACGATTCGCGTCTAACACAAACTCACTGTTTTCACCGTCCTGTAACTCGGCACCTGAGAGATGTAGACCGTGTTTGAAAAAGCAATAAGCTTGCGCTCCCAGCCTAGAGCATGAATCAGAGCACGATTCGCGTCTAACACAAACTCACTGTTTTCACCGTCCTGTAACTCGGAACCTGAGAGGTGTAGACCGTGTTTGAAAAAGCAATAAGCTTTAGCTCCCAGCCTAGAGCATGAATCAGAGCACGATTCGCTTCTAACACAAACTCACTGTTTTCACCGTCCTGTACCTCGGCACCTGAGAGGTGTAGACCGTGTTTGAAAAAGCATTACGCTTGCGCTCCCAGCCTAGAGCGTGAATCCCAGCACGATTCGCGTCTAACACAAACTCACTGTTTTCACCGTCCTGTAACTCGGCGCCTGAGAGATGTAGACCGTGTTTGAAAAAGCAATAAGCTTGCGCTCCCAGCCTAGAGCATGAATCAGAGCACGATTCGCGTCTAACACAAACTCACTGTTTTCACCGTCCTGTAACTCGGCACCTGAGAGGTGTAGACCGTGTTTGAAAAAGCAATAAGCTTTAGCTCCCAGCCTAGAGCATGAATCAGAGCACGATTCGCGTCTAACACAAACTCACTGTTTTCACCGTCCTGTAACTCGGCACCTGAGAGGAGTAGACCGTGTTTGAAAAAGCAATAAGCTTTAGCTCCCAGCCTAGAGCATGAATCAGAGCACGATTCGCGTCTAACACAAACTCACTGTTTTCACCGTCCTGTACCTCGACACCTGAGAGGTGTAGACCGTGTTTGAAAAAGCATTACGCTTGCGCTCCCAGCCTAGAGCATGAAACCCAGCACGATTCGCGTCTAACACAAACTCACTGTTTTCACCGTCCTGTAACTCGGCACCTGAGAGATGTGGACCGTGTTTGAAAAAGCAATAAGCTTGCGCTCCCAGCCTAGAGCATGAATCAGAGCACGATTCGCGTCTAACACAAACTCACTGTTTTCACCGTCCTGTAACTCGGAACCTGAGAGGTGTAGACCGTGTTTGAAAAAGTAATAAGCTTTAGCTCCCAGCCTAGAGCATGAATCAGAGCACGATTCGCGTCTAACACAAACTCACTGTTTTCACCGTCCTGTAACTCGGCACCTGAGAGGTGTAGACCGTGTTTGAAAAAGCAATAAGCTTTAGCTCCCAGCCTAGAGCATGAATCAGAGCACGATTCGCGTCTAACACAAACTCACTGTTTTCACCGTCCTGTAACTCGGCACTTGAGAGGTGTAGACCGTGTTTGAAAAAGCAGTAAGCTTGAGCTCCCAGCCTAGAGCATGAATCAGAGCACGATTCGCGTCTAACACAAACTCACTGTTTTCACCGTCCTGTAACTCGGCACCTGAGAGGTGTAGACCGTGTTTGAAAAAGCCATAAGCTTGCGCTCCCAGCCTAGAGCATGAATCAGAGCACGATTCGCGTCTAACACAAACTCACTGTTTTCACCGTCCTGTAACTCGGCACCTGAGAGGTGTAGACCGTGTTTGAAAAAGCAATAAGCTTACGCTCCCAGCCTAGAGCATGAATCAGAGCACGATTCGCGTCTAACACAAACTCACTTTTTTCACCGTCCTGTACCTCGGCACCTGAGAGGTGTAGACCGTGTTTAAAAAAGTAATAAGCTTGCGCTCCCAGCCTAGAGCATGAATCAGAGCACGATTCGCGTCTAACACAAACTCACTGTTTTCACCGTCCTGTAACTCGGCACTTGAGAGGTGTAGACCGTGTTTGAAAAAGCAATAAGCTTGCGCTCCCAGCCTAGAACATGAATCAGAGCACGATTGGCGTCTAACACAAACTCACTGTTTTCACCGTCCTGTAACTCGGCACCTGAGGTGTAGACCGTGTTTGAAAAAGCAAAAAGCTTGCGCTCCCAGCCTAGAGCATGAATCAGAGCACGATTCGCGTCTAACACAAACTCACTGTTTTCACCGTCCTGTAACTCGGCACCTGAGAGGTGTAGACCGTGTTTGAAAAAGCAATAAGCTTGCGCTCCCAGCCTAGAGCATGAATCAGCGCACGATTCGCGTCTAACACAAAACTCACTGTTTTCACCGTCCTGTAACTCGGCACCTGAGAGGTGTAGACCGTGTTTGAAAAAGCAGTAAGCTTGAGCTCCCAGCCTAGAGCATGAATCAGAGCACGATTCGCGTCTAACACAAACTCATTGTTTTCACCGTCCTGTAACTCGGCACCTGAGAGGTGTAGACCGTGTTTGATAAAGCAATAAGCTTGCGCTCCCAGCCTAGAGCATGAATCAGAGCACGATTCGCGTCTAACACAAACTCACTGTTTTCACCGTCCTGTAACTCGGCACCTGAGAGGTGTAGACCGTGTTTGAAAAAGCAATTAGCTTGCGCTCCCAGCCTAGAGCATGAATCAGAGCACGATTCGCGTCTAACACAAACTCACTGTTTTCACCGTCCTGTACCTCGGCACCTGAGAGGTGTAGACCGTGTTTGAAAAAGCATTACGCTTGCGCTCCCAGCCTAGAGCGTGAATCCCAGCACGATTCGCGTCTAACACAAACTCACTGTTTTCACCGTCATGTAACTCGGCGCCTGAGAGATGTAGACCGTGTTTGAAAAAGCAATAAGCTTGCGCTCCCAGCCTAGAGCATGAATCAGAGCACGATTCGCGTCTAACACAAACTCACTGTTTTCACCGTCCTGTAACTCGGCACCTGAGAGGTGTAGACCGTGTTTGAAAAAGCAATAAGCTTTAGCTCCCAGCCTAGAGCATGAATCAGAGCACGATTCGCGTCTAACACAAACTCACTGTTTTCACCGTCCTGTAACTCGGCACCTGAGAGGTGTAGACCGTGTTTGAAAAAGCAATAAGCTTTAGCTCCCAGCCTAGAGCATGAATCAGAGCACGATTCGCGTCTAACACAAACTCACTGTTTTCACCGTCCTGTAACTCGGCACCTGAGAGGTGTAGACCGTGTTTGAAAAAGCATTACGCTTGCGCTCCCAGCCTAGAGCATGAATCCCAGCACGATTCGCGTCTAACACAAACTCACTGTTTTCACCGTCCTGTAACTCGGCACCTGAGAGATGTAGACCGTGTTTGAAAAGCAATAAGCTTGCGCTCCCAGCCTAGAGCATGAATCAGAGCACGATTCGCGTCTAACACAAACTCACTGTTTTCACCGTCCTGTAACTCGGAACCTGAGAGGTGTAGACCGTGTTTGAAAAAGCAATAAGCTTTAGCTCCCAGCCTAGAGCATGAATCAGAGCACGATTCGCTTCTAACACAAACTCACTGTTTTCACCGTCCTGTACCTCGGCACCTGAGAGGTGTAGACCGTGTTTGAAAAAGCATTACGCTTGCGCTCCCAGCCTAGAGCATGAATCCCAGCACGATTCGCGTCTAACACAAACTTACTGTTTTCACCGTCCTCTAACTCGGCACCTGAGAGATGTAGACCGTGTTTGAAAAAGCAATAAGCTTTAGCTCCCAGCCTAGAGCATGAATCAGAGCACGATTCGCGTCTAACACAAACTCACTGTTTTCACCGTCCTGTAACTCGGCACCTGAGAGGAGTAGACCGTGTTTGAAAAAGCAATAAGCTTTAGCTCCCAGCCTAGAGCATGAATCAGAGCACGATTCGCGTCTAACACAAACTCACTGTTTTCACCGTCCTGTAACTCGGAACCTGAGAGGTGTAGACCGTGTTTGAAAAAGCAATAAGCTTTAGCTCCCAGCCTAGAGCATGAATCAGAGCACGATTCGCGTCTAACACAAACTCACTGTTTTCACCGTCCTGTACCTCGACACCTGAGAGGTGTAGACCGTGTTTGAAAAAGCATTAGGCTTGCGCTCCCAGCCTAGAGCATGAATCCCAGCACGATTCGCGTCTAACACAAACTCACTGTTTTCACCGTCCTGTAACTCGGCACCTGAGAGATGTAGACCGTGTTTGAAAAAGCAATAAGCTTGCGCTCCCAGCCTAGAGCATGAATCAGAGCACGATTCGCGTCTAACACAAACTCACTGTTTTCACCGTCCTGTAACTCGGAACCTGAGAGGTGTAGACCGTGTTTGAAAAAGCAATAAGCTTTAGCTCCCAGCGTAGAGCATGAATCAGAGCACGATTCGCGTCTAACACAAACTCACTGTTTTCACCGTCCTGTAACTCGGCACCTGAGAGGTGTAGACCGTGTTTGAAAAAGCAATAAGCTTTAGCTCCCAGCCTAGAGCATGAATCAGAGCACGATTCGCGTCTAACACAAACTCACTGTTTTCACCGTCCTGTATCTCGGCACCTGAGAGGTGTAGACCGTGTTTGAAAAAGCATTACGCTTGCGCTCCCAGCCTAGAGCATGAATCCCAGCACGATTCGCGTCTAACACAAACTCACTGTTTTCACCGTCCTGTAACTCGGCACCTGAGAGATGTAGACCGTGTTTGAAAAAGCAATAAGCTTGCGCTCCCAGCCTAGAGCATGAATCAGAGCACGATTCGCGTCTAACACAAACTCACTGTTTTCACCGTCCTGTAACTCGGAACCTGAGAGGTGTAGACCGTGTTTGAAAAAGCAATAAGCTTGCGCTCCCAGCCTAGAGCATGAATCAGAGCACGATTCGCTTCTAACACAAACTCACTGTTTTCACCGTCCTGTACCTCGGCACCTGAGAGGTGTAGACCGTGTTTGAAAAAGCATTACGCTTGCGCTCCTAGCCTAGAGCATGAATCCCAGCACGATTCGCGTCTAACACAAACTTACTGTTTTCACCGTCCTGTAACTCGGCACCTGAGAGATGTAGACCGTGTTTGAAAAAGCAATAAGCTTGCGCTCCCAGCCTAGAGCATGAATCAGATCACGATTCGCGTCTAACACAAACTCACTGTTTTCACCGTCCTGTAACTCGGCACCTGAGAGGTGTAGACCGTGTTTGAAAAAGCAATAAGCTTTAGCTCCCAGCCTAGAGCATGAATCAGAGCACGATTCGCGTCTAACACAAACTCACTGTTTTCACCGTCCTGTAACTCGGCACCTGAGAGGAGTAGACCGTGTTTGAAAAAGCAATAAGCTTTAGCTCCCAGCCTAGAGCATGAATCAGAGCACGATTCGCGTCTAACACAAACTCACTGTTTTCACCGTCCTGTAACTCGGAACCTGAGAGGTGTAGACCGTGTTTGAAAAAGCAATAAGCTTTAGCTCCCAGCCTAGAGCATGAATCAGAGCACGATTCGCGTCTAACACAAACTCACTGTTTTCACCGTCCTGTACCTCGACACCTGAGAGGTGTAGACCGTGTTTGAAAAAGCATTACGCTTGCGCTCCCAGCCTAGAGCATGAATCCCAGCACGATTCGCGTCTAACACAAACTCACTGTTTTCACCGTCCTGTAACTCGGCACCTGAGAGATGTAGACCGTGTTTGAAAAAGCAATAAGCTTGCGCTCCCAGCCTAGAGCATGCATCAGAGCACGATTCGCGTCTAACACAAACTCACTGTTTTCACCGTCCTGTAACTCGGAACCTGAGAGGTGTAGACCGTGTTTGAAAAAGCAATAAGCTTTAGCTCCCAGCCTAGAGCATGAATCAGAGCACGATTCGCGTCTAACACAAACTCACTGTTTTCACCGTCCTGTAACTCGGCACCTGAGAGGTGTAGACCGTGTTTGAAAAAGCAATAAGCTTTAGCTCCCAGCCTAGAGCATGAATCAGAGCACGATTCGCGTCTAACACAAACTCACTGTTTTCACCGTCCTGTAACTCGGCACCTGAGAGGTGTAGACCGTGTTTGAAAAAGCATTACGCTTGCGCTCCCAGCCTAGAGCATGAATCCCAGCACGATTCGCGTCTAACACAAACTCACTGTTTTCACCGTCCTGTAACTCGGCACCTGAGAGATGTAGACCGTGTTTGAAAAAGCAATAAGCTTGCGCTCCCAGCCTAGAGCATGAATCAGAGCACGATTCGCGTCTAACACAAACTCACTGTTTTCACCGTCCTGTAACTCGGAACCTGAGAGGTGTAGACCGTGTTTGAAAAAGCAATAAGCTTTAGCTCCCAGCCTAGAGCATGAATCAGAGCACGATTCGCTTCTAACACAAACTCACTGTTTTCACCGTCCTGTACCTCGGCACCTGAGAGGTGTAGACCGTGTTTGAAAAAGCATTACGCTTGCGCTCCCAGCCTAGAGCATGAATCCCAGCACGATTCGCGTCTAACACAAACTTACTGTTTTCACCGACCTGTAACTCGGCACCTGAGAGATGTAGAGCGTGTTTGAAAAAGCAGTAAGCTTGCGCTCCCAGCCTAGAGCATGAATCAGAGCACGATTCGCGTCTAACACAAACTCACTGTTTTCACCGTCCTGTAACTCGGCACCTGAGAGGTGTAGACCGTGTTTGAAAAAGCAATAAGCTTGCGCTCCCAGCCTAGAGCATGAATCAGAGCACGATTCGCGTCTAACACAAACTCACTGTTTTCACCGTCCTGTAACTCGGAACCTGAGAGGTGTAGACCGTGTTTGAAAAAGCAATAAGCTTTAGCTCCCAGCCTAGAGCATGAATCAGAGCACGATTCGCGTCTAACACAAACTCACTTTTTTCACCGTCCTGTAACTCGGCACCTGAGAGGTGTAGACCGTGTTTGAAAAAGCAGTAAGCTTGAGCTCCCAGCCTAGAGCATGAAGCAGAGCACGATTCGCGTCTAACACAAACTCACTGTTTTCACCGTCCTGTAACTCGGCACCTGAGAGGTGTAGACCGTGTTTGAAAAAGCCATAAGCTTGCGCTCCCAGCCTAGAGCATGAATCAGAGCACGATTCGCGTCTAACACAAACTCACTGTTTTCACCGTCCTGTAACTCGGCACCTGAGAGGTGTAGACCGTGTTTGAAAAAGCAATAAGCTTACGCTCCCAGCCTAGAGCATGAATCAGAGCACGATTCGCGTCTAACACAAACTCACTTTTTTCACCGTCCTGTACCTCGGCACCTGAGAGGTGTAGACCGTGTTTAAAAAAGTAATAAGCTTGCGCTCCCAGCCTAGAGCATGAATCAGAGCACGATTCGCGTCTAACACAAACTCACTGTTTTCACCGTCCTGTAACTCGGCACTTGAGAGGTGTAGACCGTGTTTGAAAAAGCAATAAGCTTGCGCTCCCAGCCTAGAACATGAATCAGAGCACGATTGGCGTCTAACACAAACTCACTGTTTTCACCGTCCTGTAACTCGGCACCTGAGGTGTAGACCGTGTTTGAAAAAGCAAAAAGCTTGCGCTCCCAGCCTAGAGCATGAATCAGAGCACTATTCGCGTCTAACACAAACTCACTGTTTTCACCGTCCTGTAACTCGGCACCTGAGAGGTGTAGACCGTGTTTGAAAAAGCAGTAAGCTTGAGCTCCCAGCCTAGAGCATGAAGCAGAGCACGATTCGCGTCTAACACAAACTCACTGTTTTCACCGTCCTGTAACTCGGCACCTGAGAGGTGTAGACCGTGTTTGAAAAAGCCATAAGCTTGCGCTCCCAGCCTAGAGCATGAATCAGAGCACGATTCGCGTCTAACACAAACTCACTGTTTTCACCGTCCTGTAACTCGGCACCTGAGAGGTGTAGACCGTGTTTGAAAAAGTAATAAGCTTGCGCTCCCAGCCTAGAGCATGAATCAGAGCACGATTCGCGTCTAACACAAACTCACTGTTTTCACCGTCCTGTAACTCGGCACTTGAGAGGTGTAGACCGTGTTTGAAAAAGCAATAAGCTTGCGCTCCCAGCCTAGAACATGAATCAGAGCACGATTGGCGTCTAACACAAACTCACTGTTTTCACCGTCCTGTAACTCGGCACCTGAGGTGTAGACCGTGTTTGAAAAAGCAAAAAGCTTGCGCTCCCAGCCTAGAGCATGAATCAGAGCACGATTCGCGTCTAACACAAACTCACTGTTTTCACCGTCCTGTAACTCGGCACCTGAGAGGTGTAGACCGTGTTTGAAAAAGCAATAAGCTTGCGCTCCCAGCCTAGAGCATGAATCAGCGCACGATTCGCGTCTAACACAAAACTCACTGTTTTCACCGTCCTGTAACTCGGCACCTGAGAGGTGTAGACCGTGTTTGAAAAAGCAGTAAGCTTGAGCTCCCAGCCTAGAGCATGAATCAGAGCACGATTCGCGTCTAACACAAACTCATTGTTTTCACCGTCCTGTAACTCGGCACCTGAGAGGTGTAGACCGTGTTTGATAAAGTAATAAGCTTGCGCTCCCAGCCTAGAGCATGAATCAGAGCACGATTCGCGTCTAACACAAACTCACTGTTTTCACCGTCCTGTAACTCGGCACCTGAGAGGTGTAGACCGTGTTTGAAAAAGCAATAAGCTTACGCTCCCAGCCTAGAGCATGAATCAGAGCACGATTCGCGTCTAACACAAACTCACTGTTTTCACCGTCCTGTAACTCGGCACCTGAGAGGAGTAGACCGTGTTTGAAAAAGCAATAAGCTTTAGCTCCCAGCCTAGAGCATGAATCAGAGCACGATTCGCGTCTAACACAAACTCACTGTTTTCACCGTCCTGTACCTCGGCACCTGAGAGGTGTAGACCGTGTTTGAAAAAGCAATTAGCTTGCGCTCCCAGCCTAGAGCATGAATCAGAGCACGATTCGCGTCTAACACAAACTCACTGTTTTCACCGTCCTGTACCTCGGCACCTGAGAGGTGTAGACCGTGTTTGAAAAAGCATTACGCTTGCGCTCCCAGCCTAGAGCGTGAATCCCAGCACGATTCGCGTCTAACACAAACTCACTGTTTTCACCGTCCTGTAACTCGGCGCCTGAGAGATGTAGACCGTGTTTGAAAAAGCAATAAGCTTTAGCTCCCAGCCTAGAGCATGAATCAGAGCACGATTCGCGTCTAACACAAACTCACTGTTTTCACCGTCCTGTACCTCGACACCTGAGAGGTGTAGACCGTGTTTGAAAAAGCATTACGCTTGCGCTCCCAGCCTAGAGCATGAATCCCAGCACGATTCGCGTCTAACACAAACTCACTGTTTTCACCGTCCTGTAACTCGGCACCTGAGAGATGTAGACCGTGTTTGAAAAAGCAATAAGCTTGCGCTCCCAGCCTAGAGCATGAATCAGAGCACGATTCGCGTCTAACACAAACTCACTGTTTTCACCGTCCTGTAACTCGGAACCTGAGAGGTGTAGACCGTGTTTGAAAAAGCAATAAGCTTTAGCTCCCAGCCTAGAGCATGAATCAGAGCACGATTCGCGTCTAACACAAACTCACTGTTTTCACCGTCCTGTAACTCGGCACCTGAGAGGTGTAGACCGTGTTTGAAAAAGCAATAAGCTTTAGCTCCCAGCCTAGAGCATGAATCAGAGCACGATTCGCGTCTAACACAAACTCACTGTTTTCACCGTCCTGTAACTCGGCACTTGAGAGGTGTAGACCGTGTTTGAAAAAGCAGTAAGCTTGAGCTCCCAGCCTAGAGCATGAATCAGAGCACGATTCGCGTCTAACACAAACTCACTGTTTTCACCGTCCTGTAACTCGGCACCTGAGAGGTGTAGACCGTGTTTGAAAAAGCCATAAGCTTGCGCTCCCAGCCTAGAGCATGAATCAGCACGATTCGCGTCTAACACAAACTCACTGTTTTCACCGTCCTGTAACTCGGCACCTGAGAGGTGTAGACCGTGTTTGAAAAAGCAATAAGCTTACGCTCCCAGCCTAGAGCATGAATCAGAGCACGATTCGCGTCTAACACAAACTCACTTTTTTCACCGTCCTGTACCTCGGCACCTGAGAGGTGTAGACCGTGTTTAAAAAAGTAATAAGCTTGCGCTCCCAGCCTAGAGCATGAATCAGAGCACGATTCGCGTCTAACACAAACTCACTGTTTTCACCGTCCTGTAACTCGGCACTTGAGAGGTGTAGACCGTGTTTGAAAAAGCAATAAGCTTGCGCTCCCAGCCTAGAAGATGAATCAGAGCACGATTGGCGTCTAACACAAACTCACTGTTTTCACCGTCCTGTAACTCGGCACCTGAGGTGTAGACCGTGTTTGAAAAAGCAAAAAGCTTGCGCTCCCAGCCTAGAGCATGAATCAGAGCACGATTCGCGTCTAACACAAACTCACTGTTTTCACCGTCCTGTAACTCGGCACCTGAGAGGTGTAGACCGTGTTTGAAAAAGCAATAAGCTTGCGCTCCCAGCCTAGAGCATGAATCAGCGCACGATTCGCGTCTAACACAAAACTCACTGTTTTCACCGTCCTGTAACTCGGCACCTGAGAGGTGTAGACCGTGTTTGAAAAAGCAGTAAGCTTGAGCTCCCAGCCTAGAGCATGAATCAGAGCACGATTCGCGTCTAACACAAACTCATTGTTTTCACCGTCCTGTAACTCGGCACCTGAGAGGTGTAGACCGTGTTTGATAAAGCAATAAGCTTGCGCTCCCAGCCTAGAGCATGAATCAGAGCACGATTCGCGTCTAACACAAACTCACTGTTTTCACCGTCCTGTAACTCGGCACCTGAGAGGTGTAGACCGTGTTTGAAAAAGCAATAAGCTTACGCTCCCAGCCTAGAGCATGAATCAGAGCACGATTCGCGTCTAACACAAACTCACTTTTTTCACCGTCCTGTACCTCGGCACCTGAGAGGTGTAGACCGTGTTTAAAAAAGTAATAAGCTTGCGCTCCCAGCCTAGAGCATGAATCAGAGCACGATTTGCGTCTAACACAAACTCACTGTTTTCACCGTCCTGTAACTCGGCACTTGAGAGGTGTAGACCGTGTTTGAAAAAGCAATAAGCTTGCGCTCCCAGCCTAGAACATGAATCAGAGCACGATTGGCGTCTAACACAAACTCACTGTTTTCACCGTCCTGTAACTCGGCACCTGAGGTGTAGACCGTGTTTGAAAAAGCAAAAAGCTTGCGCTCCCAGCCTAGAGCATGAATCAGAGCACGATTCGCGTCTAACACAAACTCACTGTTTTCACCGTCCTGTAACTCGGCACCTGAGAGGTGTAGACCGTGTTTGAAAAAGCAATAAGCTTGCGCTCCCAGCCTAGAGCATGAATCAGCGCACGATTCGCGTCTAACACAAAACTCACTGTTTTCACCGTCCTGTAACTCGGCACCTGAGAGGTGTAGACCGTGTTTGAAAAAGCAGTAAGCTTGAGCTCCCAGCCTAGAGCATGAATCAGAGCACGATTCGCGTCTAACACAAACTCATTGTTTTCACCGTCCTGTAACTCGGCACCTGAGAGGTGTAGACCGTGTTTGATAAAGCAATAAGCTTGCGCTCCCAGCCTAGAGCATGAATCAGAGCACGATTCGCGTCTAACACAAACTCACTGTTTTCACCGTCCTGTAACTCGGCACCTGAGAGGTGTAGACCGTGTTTGAAAAAGCAATTAGCTTGCGCTCCCAGCCTAGAGCATGAATCAGAGCACGATTCGCGTCTAACACAAACTCACTGTTTTCACCGTCCTGTACCTCGGCACCTGAGAGGTGTAGACCGTGTTTGAAAAAGCATTACGCTTGCGCTCCCAGCCTAGAGCGTGAATCCCAGCACGATTCGCGTCTAACACAAACTCACTGTTTTCACCGTCCTGTAACTCGGCGCCTGAGAGATGTAGACCGTGTTTGAAAAAGCAATAAGCTTGCGCTCCCAGCCTAGAGCATGAATCAGAGCACGATTCGCGTCTAACACAAACTCACTGTTTTCACCGTCCTGTAACTCGGCACCTGAGAGGTGTAGACCGTGTTTGAAAAAGCAATAAGCTTTAGCTCCCAGCCTAGAGCATGAATCAGAGCACGATTCGCGTCTAACACAAACTCACTGTTTTCACCGTCCTGTAACTCGGCACCTGAGAGGAGTAGACCGTGTTTGAAAAAGCAATAAGCTTTAGCTCCCAGCCTAGAGCATGAATCAGAGCACGATTCGCGTCTAACACAAACTCACTGTTTTCACCGTCCTGTACCTCGACACCTGAGAGGTGTAGACCGTGTTTGAAAAAGCATTACGCTTGCGCTCCCAGCCTAGAGCATGAAACCCAGCACGATTCGCGTCTAACACAAACTCACTGTTTTCACCGTCCTGTAACTCGGCACCTGAGAGATGTAGACCGTGTTTGAAAAAGCAATAAGCTTGCGCTCCCAGCCTAGAGCATGAATCAGAGCACGATTCGCGTCTAACACAAACTCACTGTTTTCACCGTCCTGTAACTCGGAACCTGAGAGGTGTAGACCGTGTTTGAAAAAGTAATAAGCTTTAGCTCCCAGCCTAGAGCATGAATCAGAGCACGATTCGCGTCTAACACAAACTCACTGTTTTCACCGTCCTGTAACTCGGCACCTGAGAGGTGTAGACCGTGTTTGAAAAAGCAATAAGCTTTAGCTCCCAGCCTAGAGCATGAATCAGAGCACGATTCGCGTCTAACACAAACTCACTGTTTTCACCGTCCTGTAACTCGGCACTTGAGAGGTGTAGACCGTGTTTGAAAAAGCAATAAGCTTGCGCTCCCAGCCTAGAACATGAATCAGAGCACGATTGGCGTCTAACACAAACTCACTGTTTTCACCGTCCTGTAACTCGGCACCTGAGGTGTAGACCGTGTTTGAAAAAGCAAAAAGCTTGCGCTCCCAGCCTAGAGCATGAATCAGAGCACGATTCGCGTCTAACACAAACTCACTGTTTTCACCGTCCTGTAACTCGGCACCTGAGAGGTGTAGACCGTGTTTGAAAAAGCAATAAGCTTGCGCTCCCAGCCTAGAGCATGAATCAGCGCACGATTCGCGTCTAACACAAAACTCACTGTTTTCACCGTCCTGTAACTCGGCACCTGAGAGGTGTAGACCGTGTTTGAAAAAGCAGTAAGCTTGAGCTCCCAGCCTAGAGCATGAATCAGAGCACGATTCGCGTCTAACACAAACTCATTGTTTTCACCGTCCTGTAACTCGGCACCTGAGAGGTGTAGACCGTGTTTGATAAAGCAATAAGCTTGCGCTCCCAGCCTAGAGCATGAATCAGAGCACGATTCGCGTCTAACACAAACTCACTGTTTTCACCGTCCTGTAACTCGGCACCTGAGAGGTGTAGACCGTGTTTGAAAAAGCAATTAGCTTGCGCTCCCAGCCTAGAGCATGAATCAGAGCACGATTCGCGTCTAACACAAACTCACTGTTTTCACCGTCCTGTACCTCGGCACCTGAGAGGTGTAGACCGTGTTTGAAAAAGCATTACGCTTGCGCTCCCAGCCTAGAGCGTGAATCCCAGCACGATTCGCGTCTAACACAAACTCACTGTTTTCACCGTCATGTAACTCGGCGCCTGAGAGATGTAGACCGTGTTTGAAAAAGCAATAAGCTTGCGCTCCCAGCCTAGAGCATGAATCAGAGCACGATTCGCGTCTAACACAAACTCACTGTTTTCACCGTCCTGTAACTCGGCACCTGAGAGGTGTAGACCGTGTTTGAAAAAGCAATAAGCTTTAGCTCCCAGCCTAGAGCATGAATCAGAGCACGATTCGCGTCTAACACAAACTCACTGTTTTCACCGTCCTGTAACTCGGCACCTGAGAGGTGTAGACCGTGTTTGAAAAAGCAATAAGCTTTAGCTCCCAGCCTAGAGCATGAATCAGAGCACGATTCGCGTCTAACACAAACTCACTGTTTTCACCGTCCTGTAACTCGGCACCTGAGAGGTGTAGACCGTGTTTGAAAAAGCATTACGCTTGCGCTCCCAGCCTAGAGCATGAATCCCAGCACGATTCGCGTCTAACACAAACTCACTGTTTTCACCGTCCTGTAACTCGGCACCTGAGAGGTGTAGACCGTGTTTGAAAAAGCAATAAGCTTACGCTCCCAGCCTAGAGCATGAATCAGAGCACGATTCGCGTCTAACACAAACTCACTTTTTTCACCGTCCTGTACCTCGGCACCTGAGAGGTGTAGACCGTGTTTAAAAAAGTAATAAGCTTGCGCTCCCAGCCTAGAGCATGAATCAGAGCACGATTTGCGTCTAACACAAACTCACTGTTTTCACCGTCCTGTAACTCGGCACTTGAGAGGTGTAGACCGTGTTTGAAAAAGCAATAAGCTTGCGCTCCCAGCCTAGAACATGAATCAGAGCACGATTGGCGTCTAACACAAACTCACTGTTTTCACCGTCCTGTAACTCGGCACCTGAGGTGTAGACCGTGTTTGAAAAAGCAAAAAGCTTGCGCTCCCAGCCTAGAGCATGAATCAGAGCACGATTCGCGTCTAACACAAACTCACTGTTTTCACCGTCCTGTAACTCGGCACCTGAGAGGTGTAGACCGTGTTTGAAAAAGCAATAAGCTTGCGCTCCCAGCCTAGAGCATGAATCAGCGCACGATTCGCGTCTAACACAAAACTCACTGTTTTCACCGTCCTGTAACTCGGCACCTGAGAGGTGTAGACCGTGTTTGAAAAAGCAGTAAGCTTGAGCTCCCAGCCTAGAGCATGAATCAGAGCACGATTCGCGTCTAACACAAACTCATTGTTTTCACCGTCCTGTAACTCGGCACCTGAGAGGTGTAGACCGTGTTTGATAAAGCAATAAGCTTGCGCTCCCAGCCTAGAGCATGAATCAGAGCACGATTCGCGTCTAACACAAACTCACTGTTTTCACCGTCCTGTAACTCGGCACCTGAGAGGTGTAGACCGTGTTTGAAAAAGCAATTAGCTTGCGCTCCCAGCCTAGAGCATGAATCAGAGCACGATTCGCGTCTAACACAAACTCACTGTTTTCACCGTCCTGTACCTCGGCACCTGAGAGGTGTAGACCGTGTTTGAAAAAGCATTACGCTTGCGCTCCCAGCCTAGAGCGTGAATCCCAGCACGATTCGCGTCTAACACAAACTCACTGTTTTCACCGTCCTGTAACTCGGCGCCTGAGAGATGTAGACCGTGTTTGAAAAAGCAATAAGCTTGCGCTCCCAGCCTAGAGCATGAATCAGAGCACGATTCGCGTCTAACACAAACTCACTGTTTTCACCGTCCTGTAACTCGGCACCTGAGAGGTGTAGACCGTGTTTGAAAAAGCAATAAGCTTTAGCTCCCAGCCTAGAGCATGAATCAGAGCACGATTCGCGTCTAACACAAACTCACTGTTTTCACCGTCCTGTAACTCGGCACCTGAGAGGAGTAGACCGTGTTTGAAAAAGCAATAAGCTTTAGCTCCCAGCCTAGAGCATGAATCAGAGCACGATTCGCGTCTAACACAAACTCACTGTTTTCACCGTCCTGTACCTCGACACCTGAGAGGTGTAGACCGTGTTTGAAAAAGCATTACGCTTGCGCTCCCAGCCTAGAGCATGAAACCCAGCACGATTCGCGTCTAACACAAACTCACTGTTTTCACCGTCCTGTAACTCGGCACCTGAGAGATGTAGACCGTGTTTGAAAAAGCAATAAGCTTGCGCTCCCAGCCTAGAGCATGAATCAGAGCACGATTCGCGTCTAACACAAACTCACTGTTTTCACCGTCCTGTAACTCGGAACCTGAGAGGTGTAGACCGTGTTTGAAAAAGTAATAAGCTTTAGCTCCCAGCCTAGAGCATGAATCAGAGCACGATTCGCGTCTAACACAAACTCACTGTTTTCACCGTCCTGTAACTCGGCACCTGAGAGGTGTAGACCGTGTTTGAAAAAGCAATAAGCTTTAGCTCCCAGCCTAGAGCATGAATCAGAGCACGATTCGCGTCTAACACAAACTCACTGTTTTCACCGTCCTGTAACTCGGCACTTGAGAGGTGTAGACCGTGTTTGAAAAAGCAGTAAGCTTGAGCTCCCAGCCTAGAGCATGAATCAGAGCACGATTCGCGTCTAACACAAACTCACTGTTTTCACCGTCCTGTAACTCGGCACCTGAGAGGTGTAGACCGTGTTTGAAAAAGCCATAAGCTTGCGCTCCCAGCCTAGAGCATGAATCAGAGCACGATTCGCGTCTAACACAAACTCACTGTTTTCACCGTCCTGTAACTCGGCACCTGAGAGGTGTAGACCGTGTTTGAAAAAGCAATAAGCTTACGCTCCCAGCCTAGAGCATGAATCAGAGCACGATTCGCGTCTAACACAAACTCACTTTTTTCACCGTCCTGTACCTCGGCACCTGAGAGGTGTAGACCGTGTTTAAAAAAGTAATAAGCTTGCGCTCCCAGCCTAGAGCATGAATCAGAGCACGATTCGCGTCTAACACAAACTCACTGTTTTCACCGTCCTGTAACTCGGCACTTGAGAGGTGTAGACCGTGTTTGAAAAAGCAATAAGCTTGCGCTCCCAGCCTAGAACATGAATCAGAGCACGATTGGCGTCTAACACAAACTCACTGTTTTCACCGTCCTGTAACTCGGCACCTGAGGTGTAGACCGTGTTTGAAAAAGCAAAAAGCTTGCGCTCCCAGCCTAGAGCATGAATCAGAGCACGATTCGCGTCTAACACAAACTCACTGTTTTCACCGTCCTGTAACTCGGCACCTGAGAGGTGTAGACCGTGTTTGAAAAAGCAATAAGCTTGCGCTCCCAGCCTAGAGCATGAATCAGCGCACGATTCGCGTCTAACACAAAACTCACTGTTTTCACCGTCCTGTAACTCGGCACCTGAGAGGTGTAGACCGTGTTTGAAAAAGCAGTAAGCTTGAGCTCCCAGCCTAGAGCATGAATCAGAGCACGATTCGCGTCTAACACAAACTCATTGTTTTCACCGTCCTGTAACTCGGCACCTGAGAGGTGTAGACCGTGTTTGATAAAGCAATAAGCTTGCGCTCCCAGCCTAGAGCATGAATCAGAGCACGATTCGCGTCTAACACAAACTCACTGTTTTCACCGTCCTGTAACTCGGCACCTGAGAGGTGTAGACCGTGTTTGAAAAAGCAATTAGCTTGCGCTCCCAGCCTAGAGCATGAATCAGAGCACGATTCGCGTCTAACACAAACTCACTGTTTTCACCGTCCTGTACCTCGGCACCTGAGAGGTGTAGACCGTGTTTGAAAAAGCATTACGCTTGCGCTCCCAGCCTAGAGCGTGAATCCCAGCACGATTCGCGTCTAACACAAACTCACTGTTTTCACCGTCATGTAACTCGGCGCCTGAGAGATGTAGACCGTGTTTGAAAAAGCAATAAGCTTGCGCTCCCAGCCTAGAGCATGAATCAGAGCACGATTCGCGTCTAACACAAACTCACTGTTTTCACCGTCCTGTAACTCGGCACCTGAGAGGTGTAGACCGTGTTTGAAAAAGCAATAAGCTTTAGCTCCCAGCCTAGAGCATGAATCAGAGCACGATTCGCGTCTAACACAAACTCACTGTTTTCACCGTCCTGTAACTCGGCACCTGAGAGGTGTAGACCGTGTTTGAAAAAGCAATAAGCTTTAGCTCCCAGCCTAGAGCATGAATCAGAGCACGATTCGCGTCTAACACAAACTCACTGTTTTCACCGTCCTGTAACTCGGCACCTGAGAGGTGTAGACCGTGTTTGAAAAAGCATTACGCTTGCGCTCCCAGCCTAGAGCATGAATCCCAGCACGATTCGCGTCTAACACAAACTCACTGTTTTCACCGTCCTGTAACTCGGCACCTGAGAGATGTAGACCGTGTTTGAAAAGCAATAAGCTTGCGCTCCCAGCCTAGAGCATGAATCAGAGCACGATTCGCGTCTAACACAAACTCACTGTTTTCACCGTCCTGTAACTCGGAACCTGAGAGGTGTAGACCGTGTTTGAAAAAGCAATAAGCTTTAGCTCCCAGCCTAGAGCATGAATCAGAGCACGATTCGCTTCTAACACAAACTCACTGTTTTCACCGTCCTGTACCTCGGCACCTGAGAGGTGTAGACCGTGTTTGAAAAAGCATTACGCTTGCGCTCCCAGCCTAGAGCATGAATCCCAGCACGATTCGCGTCTAACACAAACTTACTGTTTTCACCGTCCTCTAACTCGGCACCTGAGAGATGTAGACCGTGTTTGAAAAAGCAATAAGCTTTAGCTCCCAGCCTAGAGCATGAATCAGAGCACGATTCGCGTCTAACACAAACTCACTGTTTTCACCGTCCTGTAACTCGGCACCTGAGAGGAGTAGACCGTGTTTGAAAAAGCAATAAGCTTTAGCTCCCAGCCTAGAGCATGAATCAGAGCACGATTCGCGTCTAACACAAACTCACTGTTTTCACCGTCCTGTAACTCGGAACCTGAGAGGTGTAGACCGTGTTTGAAAAAGCAATAAGCTTTAGCTCCCAGCCTAGAGCATGAATCAGAGCACGATTCGCGTCTAACACAAACTCACTGTTTTCACCGTCCTGTACCTCGACACCTGAGAGGTGTAGACCGTGTTTGAAAAAGCATTAGGCTTGCGCTCCCAGCCTAGAGCATGAATCCCAGCACGATTCGCGTCTAACACAAACTCACTGTTTTCACCGTCCTGTAACTCGGCACCTGAGAGATGTAGACCGTGTTTGAAAAAGCAATAAGCTTGCGCTCCCAGCCTAGAGCATGAATCAGAGCACGATTCGCGTCTAACACAAACTCACTGTTTTCACCGTCCTGTAACTCGGAACCTGAGAGGTGTAGACCGTGTTTGAAAAAGCAATAAGCTTTAGCTCCCAGCGTAGAGCATGAATCAGAGCACGATTCGCGTCTAACACAAACTCACTGTTTTCACCGTCCTGTAACTCGGCACCTGAGAGGTGTAGACCGTGTTTGAAAAAGCAATAAGCTTTAGCTCCCAGCCTAGAGCATGAATCAGAGCACGATTCGCGTCTAACACAAACTCACTGTTTTCACCGTCCTGTATCTCGGCACCTGAGAGGTGTAGACCGTGTTTGAAAAAGCATTACGCTTGCGCTCCCAGCCTAGAGCATGAATCCCAGCACGATTCGCGTCTAACACAAACTCACTGTTTTCACCGTCCTGTAACTCGGCACCTGAGAGATGTAGACCGTGTTTGAAAAAGCAATAAGCTTGCGCTCCCAGCCTAGAGCATGAATCAGAGCACGATTCGCGTCTAACACAAACTCACTGTTTTCACCGTCCTGTAACTCGGAACCTGAGAGGTGTAGACCGTGTTTGAAAAAGCAATAAGCTTTAGCTCCCAGCCTAGAGCATGAATCAGAGCACGATTCGCTTCTAACACAAACTCACTGTTTTCACCGTCCTGTACCTCGGCACCTGAGAGGTGTAGACCGTGTTTGAAAAAGCATTACGCTTGCGCTCCTAGCCTAGAGCATGAATCCCAGCACGATTCGCGTCTAACACAAACTTACTGTTTTCACCGTCCTGTAACTCGGCACCTGAGAGATGTAGACCGTGTTTGAAAAAGCAATAAGCTTGCGCTCCCAGCCTAGAGCATGAATCAGATCACGATTCGCGTCTAACACAAACTCACTGTTTTCACCGTCCTGTAACTCGGCACCTGAGAGGTGTAGACCGTGTTTGAAAAAGCAATAAGCTTTAGCTCCCAGCCTAGAGCATGAATCAGAGCACGATTCGCGTCTAACACAAACTCACTGTTTTCACCGTCCTGTAACTCGGCACCTGAGAGGAGTAGACCGTGTTTGAAAAAGCAATAAGCTTTAGCTCCCAGCCTAGAGCATGAATCAGAGCACGATTCGCGTCTAACACAAACTCACTGTTTTCACCGTCCTGTAACTCGGAACCTGAGAGGTGTAGACCGTGTTTGAAAAAGCAATAAGCTTTAGCTCCCAGCCTAGAGCATGAATCAGAGCACGATTCGCGTCTAACACAAACTCACTGTTTTCACCGTCCTGTACCTCGACACCTGAGAGGTGTAGACCGTGTTTGAAAAAGCATTACGCTTGCGCTCCCAGCCTAGAGCATGAATCCCAGCACGATTCGCGTCTAACACAAACTCACTGTTTTCACCGTCCTGTAACTCGGCACCTGAGAGATGTAGACCGTGTTTGAAAAAGCAATAAGCTTGCGCTCCCAGCCTAGAGCATGCATCAGAGCACGATTCGCGTCTAACACAAACTCACTGTTTTCACCGTCCTGTAACTCGGAACCTGAGAGGTGTAGACCGTGTTTGAAAAAGCAATAAGCTTTAGCTCCCAGCCTAGAGCATGAATCAGAGCACGATTCGCGTCTAACACAAACTCACTGTTTTCACCGTCCTGTAACTCGGCACCTGAGAGGTGTAGACCGTGTTTGAAAAAGCAATAAGCTTTAGCTCCCAGCCTAGAGCATGAATCAGAGCACGATTCGCGTCTAACACAAACTCACTGTTTTCACCGTCCTGTAACTCGGCACCTGAGAGGTGTAGACCGTGTTTGAAAAAGCATTACGCTTGCGCTCCCAGCCTAGAGCATGAATCCCAGCACGATTCGCGTCTAACACAAACTCACTGTTTTCACCGTCCTGTAACTCGGCACCTGAGAGATGTAGACCGTGTTTGAAAAAGCAATAAGCTTGCGCTCCCAGCCTAGAGCATGAATCAGAGCACGATTCGCGTCTAACACAAACTCACTGTTTTCACCGTCCTGTAACTCGGAACCTGAGAGGTGTAGACCGTGTTTGAAAAAGCAATAAGCTTTAGCTCCCAGCCTAGAGCATGAATCAGAGCACGATTCGCTTCTAACACAAACTCACTGTTTTCACCGTCCTGTACCTCGGCACCTGAGAGGTGTAGACCGTGTTTGAAAAAGCATTACGCTTGCGCTCCCAGCCTAGAGCATGAATCCCAGCACGATTCGCGTCTAACACAAACTTACTGTTTTCACCGACCTGTAACTCGGCACCTGAGAGATGTAGAGCGTGTTTGAAAAAGCAGTAAGCTTGCGCTCCCAGCCTAGAGCATGAATCAGAGCACGATTCGCGTCTAACACAAACTCACTGTTTTCACCGTCCTGTAACTCGGCACCTGAGAGGTGTAGACCGTGTTTGAAAAAGCAATAAGCTTGCGCTCCCAGCCTAGAGCATGAATCAGAGCACGATTCGCGTCTAACACAAACTCACTGTTTTCACCGTCCTGTAACTCGGAACCTGAGAGGTGTAGACCGTGTTTGAAAAAGCAATAAGCTTTAGCTCCCAGCCTAGAGCATGAATCAGAGCACGATTCGCGTCTAACACAAACTCACTTTTTTCACCGTCCTGTAACTCGGCACCTGAGAGGTGTAGACCGTGTTTGAAAAAGCAGTAAGCTTGAGCTCCCAGCCTAGAGCATGAAGCAGAGCACGATTCGCGTCTAACACAAACTCACTGTTTTCACCGTCCTGTAACTCGGCACCTGAGAGGTGTAGACCGTGTTTGAAAAAGCCATAAGCTTGCGCTCCCAGCCTAGAGCATGAATCAGAGCACGATTCGCGTCTAACACAAACTCACTGTTTTCACCGTCCTGTAACTCGGCACCTGAGAGGTGTAGACCGTGTTTGAAAAAGCAATAAGCTTACGCTCCCAGCCTAGAGCATGAATCAGAGCACGATTCGCGTCTAACACAAACTCACTTTTTTCACCGTCCTGTACCTCGGCACCTGAGAGGTGTAGACCGTGTTTAAAAAAGTAATAAGCTTGCGCTCCCAGCCTAGAGCATGAATCAGAGCACGATTCGCGTCTAACACAAACTCACTGTTTTCACCGTCCTGTAACTCGGCACTTGAGAGGTGTAGACCGTGTTTGAAAAAGCAATAAGCTTGCGCTCCCAGCCTAGAACATGAATCAGAGCACGATTGGCGTCTAACACAAACTCACTGTTTTCACCGTCCTGTAACTCGGCACCTGAGGTGTAGACCGTGTTTGAAAAAGCAAAAAGCTTGCGCTCCCAGCCTAGAGCATGAATCAGAGCACTATTCGCGTCTAACACAAACTCACTGTTTTCACCGTCCTGTAACTCGGCACCTGAGAGGTGTAGACCGTGTTTGAAAAAGCAGTAAGCTTGAGCTCCCAGCCTAGAGCATGAAGCAGAGCACGATTCGCGTCTAACACAAACTCACTGTTTTCACCGTCCTGTAACTCGGCACCTGAGAGGTGTAGACCGTGTTTGAAAAAGCCATAAGCTTGCGCTCCCAGCCTAGAGCATGAATCAGAGCACGATTCGCGTCTAACACAAACTCACTGTTTTCACCGTCCTGTAACTCGGCACCTGAGAGGTGTAGACCGTGTTTGAAAAAGCAATAAGCTTACGCTCCCAGCCTAGAGCATGAATCAGAGCACGATTCGCGTCTAACACAAACTCACTTTTTTCACCGTCCTGTACCTCGGCACCTGAGAGGTGTAGACCGTGTTTAAAAAAGTAATAAGCTTGCGCTCCCAGCCTAGAACATGAATCAGAGCACGATTGGCGTCTAACACAAACTCACTGTTTTCACCGTCCTGTAACTCGGCACCTGAGGTGTAGACCGTGTTTGAAAAAGCAAAAAGCTTGCGCTCCCAGCCTAGAGCATGAATCAGAGCACTATTCGCGTCTAACACAAACTCACTGTTTTCACCGTCCTGTAACTCGGCACCTGAGAGGTGTAGACCGTGTTTGAAAAAGCAATAAGCTTGCGCTCCCAGCCTAGAGCATGAATCAGCGCACGATTCGCGTCTAACACAAAACTCACTGTTTTCACCGTCCTGTAACTCGGCACCTGAGAGGTGTAGACCGTGTTTGAAAAAGCAGTAAGCTTGAGCTCCCAGCCTAGAGCATGAATCAGAGCACGATTCGCGTCTAACACAAACTCATTGTTTTCACCGTCCTGTAACTCGGCACCTGAGAGGTGTAGACCGTGTTTGATAAAGCAATAAGCTTGCGCTCCCAGCCTAGAGCATGAATCAGAGCACGATTCGCGTCTAACACAAACTCACTGTTTTCACCGTCCTGTAACTCGGCACCTGAGAGGTGTAGACCGTGTTTGAAAAAGCAATTAGCTTGCGCTCCCAGCCTAGAGCATGAATCAGAGCACGATTCGCGTCTAACACAAACTCACTGTTTTCACCGTCCTGTACCTCGGCACCTGAGAGGTGTAGACCGTGTTTGAAAAAGCATTACGCTTGCGCTCCCAGCCTAGAGCGTGAATCCCAGCACGATTCGCGTCTAACACAAACTCACTGTTTTCACCGTCCTGTAACTCGGCGCCTGAGAGATGTAGACCGTGTTTGAAAAAGCAATAAGCTTGCGCTCCCAGCCTAGAGCATGAATCAGAGCACGATTCGCGTCTAACACAAACTCACTGTTTTCACCGTCCTGTAACTCGGCACCTGAGAGGTGTAGACCGTGTTTGAAAAAGCAATAAGCTTTAGCTCCCAGCCTAGAGCATGAATCAGAGCACGATTCGCGTCTAACACAAACTCACTGTTTTCACCGTCCTGTAACTCGGCACCTGAGAGGAGTAGACCGTGTTTGAAAAAGCAATAAGCTTTAGCTCCCAGCCTAGAGCATGAATCAGAGCACGATTCGCGTCTAACACAAACTCACTGTTTTCACCGTCCTGTACCTCGACACCTGAGAGGTGTAGACCGTGTTTGAAAAAGCATTACGCTTGCGCTCCCAGCCTAGAGCATGAATCCCAGCACGATTCGCGTCTAACACAAACTCACTGTTTTCACCGTCCTGTAACTCGGCACCTGAGAGATGTAGACCGTGTTTGAAAAAGCAATAAGCTTGCGCTCCCAGCCTAGAGCATGAATCAGAGCACGATTCGCGTCTAACACAAACTCACTGTTTTCACCGTCCTGTAACTCGGAACCTGAGAGGTGTAGACCGTGTTTGAAAAAGCAATAAGCTTTAGCTCCCTGCCTAGAGCATGAATCAGAGCACGATTCGCGTCTAACACAAACTCACTGTTTTCACCGTCCTGTAACTCGGCACCTGAGAGGTGTAGACCGTGTTTGAAAAAGCAATAAGCTTTAGCTCCCAGCCTAGAGCATGAATCAGAGCACGATTCGCGTCTAACACAAACTCACTGTTTTCACCGTCCTGTAACTCGGCACTTGAGAGGTGTAGACCGTGTTTGAAAAAGCAGTAAGCTTGAGCTCCCAGCCTAGAGCATGAATCAGAGCACGATTCGCGTCTAACACAAACTCACTGTTTTCACCGTCCTGTAACTCGGCACCTGAGAGGTGTAGACCGTGTTTGAAAAAGCCATAAGCTTGCGCTCCCAGCCTAGAGCATGAATCAGAGCACGATTCGCGTCTAACACAAACTCACTGTTTTCACCGTCCTGTAACTCGGCACCTGAGAGGTGTAGACCGTGTTTGAAAAAGCAATAAGCTTACGCTCCCAGCCTAGAGCATGAATCAGAGCACGATTCGCGTCTAACACAAACTCACTTTTTTCACCGTCCTGTACCTCGGCACCTGAGAGGTGTAGACCGTGTTTAAAAAAGTAATAAGCTTGCGCTCCCAGCCTAGAGCATGAATCAGAGCACGATTCGCGTCTAACACAAACTCACTTTTTTCACCGTCCTGTACCTCGGCACCTGAGAGGTGTAGACCGTGTTTAAAAAAGTAATAAGCTTGCGCTCCCAGCCTAGAGCATGAATCAGAGCACGATTCGCGTCTAACACAAACTCACTGTTTTCACCGTCCTGTAACTCGGCACTTGAGAGGTGTAGACCGTGTTTGAAAAAGCAATAAGCTTGCGCTCCCAGCCTAGAACATGAATCAGAGCACGATTGGCGTCTAACACAAACTCACTGTTTTCACCGTCCTGTAACTCGGCACCTGAGGTGTAGACCGTGTTTGAAAAAGCAAAAAGCTTGCGCTCCCAGCCTAGAGCATGAATCAGAGCACGATTCGCGTCTAACACAAACTCACTGTTTTCACCGTCCTGTAACTCGGCACCTGAGAGGTGTAGACCGTGTTTGAAAAAGCAATAAGCTTGCGCTCCCAGCCTAGAGCATGAATCAGCGCACGATTCGCGTCTAACACAAAACTCACTGTTTTCACCGTCCTGTAACTCGGCACCTGAGAGGTGTAGACCGTGTTTGAAAAAGCAGTAAGCTTGAGCTCCCAGCCTAGAGCATGAATCAGAGCACGATTCGCGTCTAACACAAACTCATTGTTTTCACCGTCCTGTAACTCGGCACCTGAGAGGTGTAGACCGTGTTTGATAAAGCAATAAGCTTGCACTCCCAGCCTAGAGCATGAATCAGAGCACGATTCGCGTCTAACACAAACTCACTGTTTTCACCGTCCTGTAACTCGGCACCTGAGAGGTGTAGACCGTGTTTGAAAAAGCAATTAGCTTGCGCTCCCAGCCTAGAGCATGAATCAGAGCACGATTCGCGTCTAACACAAACTCACTGTTTTCACCGTCCTGTACCTCGGCACCTGAGAGGTGTAGACCGTGTTTGAAAAAGCATTACGCTTGCGCTCCCAGCCTAGAGCGTGAATCCCAGCACGATTCGCGTCTAACACAAACTCACTGTTTTCACCGTCCTGTAACTCGGCGCCTGAGAGATGTAGACCGTGTTTGAAAAAGCAATAAGCTTGCGCTCCCAGCCTAGAGCATGAATCAGAGCACGATTCGCGTCTAACACAAACTCACTGTTTTCACCGTCCTGTAACTCGGCACCTGAGAGGTGTAGACCGTGTTTGAAAAAGCAATAAGCTTTAGCTCCCAGCCTAGAGCATGAATCAGAGCACGATTCGCGTCTAACACAAACTCACTGTTTTCACCGTCCTGTAACTCGGCACCTGAGAGGAGTAGACCGTGTTTGAAAAAGCAATAAACTTTAGCTCCCAGCCTAGAGCATGAATCAGAGCACGATTCGCGTCTAACACAAACTCACTGTTTTCACCGTCCTGTACCTCGACACCTGAGAGGTGTAGACCGTGTTTGAAAAAGCATTACGCTTGCGCTCCCAGCCTAGAGCATGAATCCCAGCACGATTCGCGTCTAACACAAACTCACTGTTTTCACCGTCCTGTAACTCGGCACCTGAGAGATGTAGACCGTGTTTGAAAAAGCAATAAGCTTGCGCTCCCAGCCTAGAGCATGAATCAGAGCACGATTCGCGTCTAACACAAACTCACTGTTTTCACCGTCCTGTAACTCGGAACCTGAGAGGTGTAGACCGTGTTTGAAAAAGCAATAAGCTTTAGCTCCCAGCCTAGAGCATGAATCAGAGCACGATTCGCGTCTAACACAAACTCACTGTTTTCACCGTCCTGTAACTCGGCACCTGAGAGGAGTAGACCGTGTTTGAAAAAGCAATAAGCTTTAGCTCCCAGCCTAGAGCATGAATCAGAGCACGATTCGCGTCTAACACAAACTCACTGTTTTCACCGTCCTGTACCTCGACACCTGAGAGGTGTAGACCGTGTTTGAAAAAGCATTACGCTTGCGCTCCCAGCCTAGAGCATGAAACCCAGCACGATTCGCGTCTAACACAAACTCACTGTTTTCACCGTCCTGTAACTCGGCACCTGAGAGATGTAGACCGTGTTTGAAAAAGCAATAAGCTTGCGCTCCCAGCCTAGAGCATGAATCAGAGCACGATTCGCGTCTAACACAAACTCACTGTTTTCACCGTCCTGTAACTCGGAACCTGAGAGGTGTAGACCGTGTTTGAAAAAGTAATAAGCTTTAGCTCCCAGCCTAGAGCATGAATCAGAGCACGATTCGCGTCTAACACAAACTCACTGTTTTCACCGTCCTGTAACTCGGCACCTGAGAGGTGTAGACCGTGTTTGAAAAAGCAATAAGCTTTAGCTCCCAGCCTAGAGCATGAATCAGAGCACGATTCGCGTCTAACACAAACTCACTGTTTTCACCGTCCTGTAACTCGGCACTTGAGAGGTGTAGACCGTGTTTGAAAAAGCAATAAGCTTGCGCTCCCAGCCTAGAACATGAATCAGAGCACGATTGGCGTCTAACACAAACTCACTGTTTTCACCGTCCTGTAACTCGGCACCTGAGGTGTAGACCGTGTTTGAAAAAGCAAAAAGCTTGCGCTCCCAGCCTAGAGCATGAATCAGAGCACGATTCGCGTCTAACACAAACTCACTGTTTTCACCGTCCTGTAACTCGGCACCTGAGAGGTGTAGACCGTGTTTGAAAAAGCAATAAGCTTGCGCTCCCAGCCTAGAGCATGAATCAGCGCACGATTCGCGTCTAACACAAAACTCACTGTTTTCACCGTCCTGTAACTCGGCACCTGAGAGGTGTAGACCGTGTTTGAAAAAGCAGTAAGCTTGAGCTCCCAGCCTAGAGCATGAATCAGAGCACGATTCGCGTCTAACACAAACTCATTGTTTTCACCGTCCTGTAACTCGGCACCTGAGAGGTGTAGACCGTGTTTGATAAAGCAATAAGCTTGCGCTCCCAGCCTAGAGCATGAATCAGAGCACGATTCGCGTCTAACACAAACTCACTGTTTTCACCGTCCTGTAACTCGGCACCTGAGAGGTGTAGACCGTGTTTGAAAAAGCAATTAGCTTGCGCTCCCAGCCTAGAGCATGAATCAGAGCACGATTCGCGTCTAACACAAACTCACTGTTTTCACCGTCCTGTACCTCGGCACCTGAGAGGTGTAGACCGTGTTTGAAAAAGCATTACGCTTGCGCTCCCAGCCTAGAGCGTGAATCCCAGCACGATTCGCGTCTAACACAAACTCACTGTTTTCACCGTCATGTAACTCGGCGCCTGAGAGATGTAGACCGTGTTTGAAAAAGCAATAAGCTTGCGCTCCCAGCCTAGAGCATGAATCAGAGCACGATTCGCGTCTAACACAAACTCACTGTTTTCACCGTCCTGTAACTCGGCACCTGAGAGGTGTAGACCGTGTTTGAAAAAGCAATAAGCTTTAGCTCCCAGCCTAGAGCATGAATCAGAGCACGATTCGCGTCTAACACAAACTCACTGTTTTCACCGTCCTGTAACTCGGCACCTGAGAGGTGTAGACCGTGTTTGAAAAAGCAATAAGCTTTAGCTCCCAGCCTAGAGCATGAATCAGAGCACGATTCGCGTCTAACACAAACTCACTGTTTTCACCGTCCTGTAACTCGGCACCTGAGAGGTGTAGACCGTGTTTGAAAAAGCATTACGCTTGCGCTCCCAGCCTAGAGCATGAATCCCAGCACGATTCGCGTCTAACACAAACTCACTGTTTTCACCGTCCTGTAACTCGGCACCTGAGAGGTGTAGACCGTGTTTGAAAAAGCAATAAGCTTACGCTCCCAGCCTAGAGCATGAATCAGAGCACGATTCGCGTCTAACACAAACTCACTTTTTTCACCGTCCTGTACCTCGGCACCTGAGAGGTGTAGACCGTGTTTAAAAAAGTAATAAGCTTGCGCTCCCAGCCTAGAGCATGAATCAGAGCACGATTTGCGTCTAACACAAACTCACTGTTTTCACCGTCCTGTAACTCGGCACTTGAGAGGTGTAGACCGTGTTTGAAAAAGCAATAAGCTTGCGCTCCCAGCCTAGAACATGAATCAGAGCACGATTGGCGTCTAACACAAACTCACTGTTTTCACCGTCCTGTAACTCGGCACCTGAGGTGTAGACCGTGTTTGAAAAAGCAAAAAGCTTGCGCTCCCAGCCTAGAGCATGAATCAGAGCACGATTCGCGTCTAACACAAACTCACTGTTTTCACCGTCCTGTAACTCGGCACCTGAGAGGTGTAGACCGTGTTTGAAAAAGCAATAAGCTTGCGCTCCCAGCCTAGAGCATGAATCAGCGCACGATTCGCGTCTAACACAAAACTCACTGTTTTCACCGTCCTGTAACTCGGCACCTGAGAGGTGTAGACCGTGTTTGAAAAAGCAGTAAGCTTGAGCTCCCAGCCTAGAGCATGAATCAGAGCACGATTCGCGTCTAACACAAACTCATTGTTTTCACCGTCCTGTAACTCGGCACCTGAGAGGTGTAGACCGTGTTTGATAAAGCAATAAGCTTGCGCTCCCAGCCTAGAGCATGAATCAGAGCACGATTCGCGTCTAACACAAACTCACTGTTTTCACCGTCCTGTAACTCGGCACCTGAGAGGTGTAGACCGTGTTTGAAAAAGCAATTAGCTTGCGCTCCCAGCCTAGAGCATGAATCAGAGCACGATTCGCGTCTAACACAAACTCACTGTTTTCACCGTCCTGTACCTCGGCACCTGAGAGGTGTAGACCGTGTTTGAAAAAGCATTACGCTTGCGCTCCCAGCCTAGAGCGTGAATCCCAGCACGATTCGCGTCTAACACAAACTCACTGTTTTCACCGTCCTGTAACTCGGCGCCTGAGAGATGTAGACCGTGTTTGAAAAAGCAATAAGCTTGCGCTCCCAGCCTAGAGCATGAATCAGAGCACGATTCGCGTCTAACACAAACTCACTGTTTTCACCGTCCTGTAACTCGGCACCTGAGAGGTGTAGACCGTGTTTGAAAAAGCAATAAGCTTTAGCTCCCAGCCTAGAGCATGAATCAGAGCACGATTCGCGTCTAACACAAACTCACTGTTTTCACCGTCCTGTAACTCGGCACCTGAGAGGAGTAGACCGTGTTTGAAAAAGCAATAAGCTTTAGCTCCCAGCCTAGAGCATGAATCAGAGCACGATTCGCGTCTAACACAAACTCACTGTTTTCACCGTCCTGTACCTCGACACCTGAGAGGTGTAGACCGTGTTTGAAAAAGCATTACGCTTGCGCTCCCAGCCTAGAGCATGAAACCCAGCACGATTCGCGTCTAACACAAACTCACTGTTTTCACCGTCCTGTAACTCGGCACCTGAGAGATGTAGACCGTGTTTGAAAAAGCAATAAGCTTGCGCTCCCAGCCTAGAGCATGAATCAGAGCACGATTCGCGTCTAACACAAACTCACTGTTTTCACCGTCCTGTAACTCGGAACCTGAGAGGTGTAGACCGTGTTTGAAAAAGTAATAAGCTTTAGCTCCCAGCCTAGAGCATGAATCAGAGCACGATTCGCGTCTAACACAAACTCACTGTTTTCACCGTCCTGTAACTCGGCACCTGAGAGGTGTAGACCGTGTTTGAAAAAGCAATAAGCTTTAGCTCCCAGCCTAGAGCATGAATCAGAGCACGATTCGCGTCTAACACAAACTCACTGTTTTCACCGTCCTGTAACTCGGCACTTGAGAGGTGTAGACCGTGTTTGAAAAAGCAGTAAGCTTGAGCTCCCAGCCTAGAGCATGAATCAGAGCACGATTCGCGTCTAACACAAACTCACTGTTTTCACCGTCCTGTAACTCGGCACCTGAGAGGTGTAGACCGTGTTTGAAAAAGCCATAAGCTTGCGCTCCCAGCCTAGAGCATGAATCAGAGCACGATTCGCGTCTAACACAAACTCACTGTTTTCACCGTCCTGTAACTCGGCACCTGAGAGGTGTAGACCGTGTTTGAAAAAGCAATAAGCTTACGCTCCCAGCCTAGAGCATGAATCAGAGCACGATTCGCGTCTAACACAAACTCACTTTTTTCACCGTCCTGTACCTCGGCACCTGAGAGGTGTAGACCGTGTTTAAAAAAGTAATAAGCTTGCGCTCCCAGCCTAGAGCATGAATCAGAGCACGATTCGCGTCTAACACAAACTCACTGTTTTCACCGTCCTGTAACTCGGCACTTGAGAGGTGTAGACCGTGTTTGAAAAAGCAATAAGCTTGCGCTCCCAGCCTAGAACATGAATCAGAGCACGATTGGCGTCTAACACAAACTCACTGTTTTCACCGTCCTGTAACTCGGCACCTGAGGTGTAGACCGTGTTTGAAAAAGCAAAAAGCTTGCGCTCCCAGCCTAGAGCATGAATCAGAGCACGATTCGCGTCTAACACAAACTCACTGTTTTCACCGTCCTGTAACTCGGCACCTGAGAGGTGTAGACCGTGTTTGAAAAAGCAATAAGCTTGCGCTCCCAGCCTAGAGCATGAATCAGCGCACGATTCGCGTCTAACACAAAACTCACTGTTTTCACCGTCCTGTAACTCGGCACCTGAGAGGTGTAGACCGTGTTTGAAAAAGCAGTAAGCTTGAGCTCCCAGCCTAGAGCATGAATCAGAGCACGATTCGCGTCTAACACAAACTCATTGTTTTCACCGTCCTGTAACTCGGCACCTGAGAGGTGTAGACCGTGTTTGATAAAGCAATAAGCTTGCGCTCCCAGCCTAGAGCATGAATCAGAGCACGATTCGCGTCTAACACAAACTCACTGTTTTCACCGTCCTGTAACTCGGCACCTGAGAGGTGTAGACCGTGTTTGAAAAAGCAATTAGCTTGCGCTCCCAGCCTAGAGCATGAATCAGAGCACGATTCGCGTCTAACACAAACTCACTGTTTTCACCGTCCTGTACCTCGGCACCTGAGAGGTGTAGACCGTGTTTGAAAAAGCATTACGCTTGCGCTCCCAGCCTAGAGCGTGAATCCCAGCACGATTCGCGTCTAACACAAACTCACTGTTTTCACCGTCATGTAACTCGGCGCCTGAGAGATGTAGACCGTGTTTGAAAAAGCAATAAGCTTGCGCTCCCAGCCTAGAGCATGAATCAGAGCACGATTCGCGTCTAACACAAACTCACTGTTTTCACCGTCCTGTAACTCGGCACCTGAGAGGTGTAGACCGTGTTTGAAAAAGCAATAAGCTTTAGCTCCCAGCCTAGAGCATGAATCAGAGCACGATTCGCGTCTAACACAAACTCACTGTTTTCACCGTCCTGTAACTCGGCACCTGAGAGGTGTAGACCGTGTTTGAAAAAGCAATAAGCTTTAGCTCCCAGCCTAGAGCATGAATCAGAGCACGATTCGCGTCTAACACAAACTCACTGTTTTCACCGTCCTGTAACTCGGCACCTGAGAGGTGTAGACCGTGTTTGAAAAAGCATTACGCTTGCGCTCCCAGCCTAGAGCATGAATCCCAGCACGATTCGCGTCTAACACAAACTCACTGTTTTCACCGTCCTGTAACTCGGCACCTGAGAGATGTAGACCGTGTTTGAAAAGCAATAAGCTTGCGCTCCCAGCCTAGAGCATGAATCAGAGCACGATTCGCGTCTAACACAAACTCACTGTTTTCACCGTCCTGTAACTCGGAACCTGAGAGGTGTAGACCGTGTTTGAAAAAGCAATAAGCTTTAGCTCCCAGCCTAGAGCATGAATCAGAGCACGATTCGCTTCTAACACAAACTCACTGTTTTCACCGTCCTGTACCTCGGCACCTGAGAGGTGTAGACCGTGTTTGAAAAAGCATTACGCTTGCGCTCCCAGCCTAGAGCATGAATCCCAGCACGATTCGCGTCTAACACAAACTTACTGTTTTCACCGTCCTCTAACTCGGCACCTGAGAGATGTAGACCGTGTTTGAAAAAGCAATAAGCTTTAGCTCCCAGCCTAGAGCATGAATCAGAGCACGATTCGCGTCTAACACAAACTCACTGTTTTCACCGTCCTGTAACTCGGCACCTGAGAGGAGTAGACCGTGTTTGAAAAAGCAATAAGCTTTAGCTCCCAGCCTAGAGCATGAATCAGAGCACGATTCGCGTCTAACACAAACTCACTGTTTTCACCGTCCTGTAACTCGGAACCTGAGAGGTGTAGACCGTGTTTGAAAAAGCAATAAGCTTTAGCTCCCAGCCTAGAGCATGAATCAGAGCACGATTCGCGTCTAACACAAACTCACTGTTTTCACCGTCCTGTACCTCGACACCTGAGAGGTGTAGACCGTGTTTGAAAAAGCATTAGGCTTGCGCTCCCAGCCTAGAGCATGAATCCCAGCACGATTCGCGTCTAACACAAACTCACTGTTTTCACCGTCCTGTAACTCGGCACCTGAGAGATGTAGACCGTGTTTGAAAAAGCAATAAGCTTGCGCTCCCAGCCTAGAGCATGAATCAGAGCACGATTCGCGTCTAACACAAACTCACTGTTTTCACCGTCCTGTAACTCGGAACCTGAGAGGTGTAGACCGTGTTTGAAAAAGCAATAAGCTTTAGCTCCCAGCGTAGAGCATGAATCAGAGCACGATTCGCGTCTAACACAAACTCACTGTTTTCACCGTCCTGTAACTCGGCACCTGAGAGGTGTAGACCGTGTTTGAAAAAGCAATAAGCTTTAGCTCCCAGCCTAGAGCATGAATCAGAGCACGATTCGCGTCTAACACAAACTCACTGTTTTCACCGTCCTGTATCTCGGCACCTGAGAGGTGTAGACCGTGTTTGAAAAAGCATTACGCTTGCGCTCCCAGCCTAGAGCATGAATCCCAGCACGATTCGCGTCTAACACAAACTCACTGTTTTCACCGTCCTGTAACTCGGCACCTGAGAGATGTAGACCGTGTTTGAAAAAGCAATAAGCTTGCGCTCCCAGCCTAGAGCATGAATCAGAGCACGATTCGCGTCTAACACAAACTCACTGTTTTCACCGTCCTGTAACTCGGAACCTGAGAGGTGTAGACCGTGTTTGAAAAAGCAATAAGCTTTAGCTCCCAGCCTAGAGCATGAATCAGAGCACGATTCGCTTCTAACACAAACTCACTGTTTTCACCGTCCTGTACCTCGGCACCTGAGAGGTGTAGACCGTGTTTGAAAAAGCATTACGCTTGCGCTC
Source organism: Eleutherodactylus coqui (assembly GCF_035609145.1). Taxonomy (NCBI): domain Eukaryota; kingdom Metazoa; phylum Chordata; class Amphibia; order Anura; family Eleutherodactylidae; genus Eleutherodactylus; species Eleutherodactylus coqui. Next base: position 35,428 of record NW_027101825.1, read on the forward strand.
CTAGCCTAGAGCATGAATCCCAGCACGATTCGCGTCTAACACAAACTTACTGTTTTCACCGTCCTGTAACTCGGCACCTGAGAGATGTAGACCGTGTTTGAAAAAGCAATAAGCTTGCGCTCCCAGCCTAGAGCATGAATCAGATCACGATTCGCGTCTAACACAAACTCACTGTTTTCACCGTCCTGTAACTCGGCACCTGAGAGGTGTAGACCGTGTTTGAAAAAGCAATAAGCTTTAGCTCCCAGCCTAGAGCATGAATCAGAGCACGATTCGCGTCTAACACAAACTCACTGTTTTCACCGTCCTGTAACTCGGCACCTGAGAGGAGTAGACCGTGTTTGAAAAAGCAATAAGCTTTAGCTCCCAGCCTAGAGCATGAATCAGAGCACGATTCGCGTCTAACACAAACTCACTGTTTTCACCGTCCTGTAACTCGGAACCTGAGAGGTGTAGACCGTGTTTGAAAAAGCAATAAGCTTTAGCTCCCAGCCTAGAGCATGAATCAGAGCACGATTCGCGTCTAACACAAACTCACTGTTTTCACCGTCCTGTACCTCGACACCTGAGAGGTGTAGACCGTGTTTGAAAAAGCATTACGCTTGCGCTCCCAGCCTAGAGCATGAATCCCAGCACGATTCGCGTCTAACACAAACTCACTGTTTTCACCGTCCTGTAACTCGGCACCTGAGAGATGTAGACCGTGTTTGAAAAAGCAATAAGCTTGCGCTCCCAGCCTAGAGCATGCATCAGAGCACGATTCGCGTCTAACACAAACTCACTGTTTTCACCGTCCTGTAACTCGGAACCTGAGAGGTGTAGACCGTGTTTGAAAAAGCAATAAGCTTTAGCTCCCAGCCTAGAGCATGAATCAGAGCACGATTCGCGTCTAACACAAACTCACTGTTTTCACCGTCCTGTAACTCGGCACCTGAGAGGTGTAGACCGTGTTTGAAAAAGCAATAAGCTTTAGCTCCCAGCCTAGAGCATGAATCAGAGCACGATTCGCGTCTAACACAAACTCACTGTTTTCACCGTCCTGTAACTCGGCACCTGAGAGGTGTAGACCGTGTTTGAAAAAGCATTACGCTTGCGCTCCCAGCCTAGAGCATGAATCCCAGCACGATTCGCGTCTAACACAAACTCACTGTTTTCACCGTCCTGTAACTCGGCACCTGAGAGATGTAGACCGTGTTTGAAAAAGCAATAAGCTTGCGCTCCCAGCCTAGAGCATGAATCAGAGCACGATTCGCGTCTAACACAAACTCACTGTTTTCACCGTCCTGTAACTCGGAACCTGAGAGGTGTAGACCGTGTTTGAAAAAGCAATAAGCTTTAGCTCCCAGCCTAGAGCATGAATCAGAGCACGATTCGCTTCTAACACAAACTCACTGTTTTCACCGTCCTGTACCTCGGCACCTGAGAGGTGTAGACCGTGTTTGAAAAAGCATTACGCTTGCGCTCCCAGCCTAGAGCATGAATCCCAGCACGATTCGCGTCTAACACAAACTTACTGTTTTCACCGACCTGTAACTCGGCACCTGAGAGATGTAGAGCGTGTTTGAAAAAGCAGTAAGCTTGCGCTCCCAGCCTAGAGCATGAATCAGAGCACGATTCGCGTCTAACACAAACTCACTGTTTTCACCGTCCTGTAACTCGGCACCTGAGAGGTGTAGACCGTGTTTGAAAAAGCAATAAGCTTGCGCTCCCAGCCTAGAGCATGAATCAGAGCACGATTCGCGTCTAACACAAACTCACTGTTTTCACCGTCCTGTAACTCGGAACCTGAGAGGTGTAGACCGTGTTTGAAAAAGCAATAAGCTTTAGCTCCCAGCCTAGAGCATGAATCAGAGCACGATTCGCGTCTAACACAAACTCACTTTTTTCACCGTCCTGTAACTCGGCACCTGAGAGGTGTAGACCGTGTTTGAAAAAGCAGTAAGCTTGAGCTCCCAGCCTAGAGCATGAAGCAGAGCACGATTCGCGTCTAACACAAACTCACTGTTTTCACCGTCCTGTAACTCGGCACCTGAGAGGTGTAGACCGTGTTTGAAAAAGCCATAAGCTTGCGCTCCCAGCCTAGAGCATGAATCAGAGCACGATTCGCGTCTAACACAAACTCACTGTTTTCACCGTCCTGTAACTCGGCACCTGAGAGGTGTAGACCGTGTTTGAAAAAGCAATAAGCTTACGCTCCCAGCCTAGAGCATGAATCAGAGCACGATTCGCGTCTAACACAAACTCACTTTTTTCACCGTCCTGTACCTCGGCACCTGAGAGGTGTAGACCGTGTTTAAAAAAGTAATAAGCTTGCGCTCCCAGCCTAGAGCATGAATCAGAGCACGATTCGCGTCTAACACAAACTCACTGTTTTCACCGTCCTGTAACTCGGCACTTGAGAGGTGTAGACCGTGTTTGAAAAAGCAATAAGCTTGCGCTCCCAGCCTAGAACATGAATCAGAGCACGATTGGCGTCTAACACAAACTCACTGTTTTCACCGTCCTGTAACTCGGCACCTGAGGTGTAGACCGTGTTTGAAAAAGCAAAAAGCTTGCGCTCCCAGCCTAGAGCATGAATCAGAGCACTATTCGCGTCTAACACAAACTCACTGTTTTCACCGTCCTGTAACTCGGCACCTGAGAGGTGTAGACCGTGTTTGAAAAAGCAGTAAGCTTGAGCTCCCAGCCTAGAGCATGAAGCAGAGCACGATTCGCGTCTAACACAAACTCACTGTTTTCACCGTCCTGTAACTCGGCACCTGAGAGGTGTAGACCGTGTTTGAAAAAGCCATAAGCTTGCGCTCCCAGCCTAGAGCATGAATCAGAGCACGATTCGCGTCTAACACAAACTCACTGTTTTCACCGTCCTGTAACTCGGCACCTGAGAGGTGTAGACCGTGTTTGAAAAAGCAATAAGCTTACGCTCCCAGCCTAGAGCATGAATCAGAGCACGATTCGCGTCTAACACAAACTCACTTTTTTCACCGTCCTGTACCTCGGCACCTGAGAGGTGTAGACCGTGTTTAAAAAAGTAATAAGCTTGCGCTCCCAGCCTAGAACATGAATCAGAGCACGATTGGCGTCTAACACAAACTCACTGTTTTCACCGTCCTGTAACTCGGCACCTGAGGTGTAGACCGTGTTTGAAAAAGCAAAAAGCTTGCGCTCCCAGCCTAGAGCATGAATCAGAGCACTATTCGCGTCTAACACAAACTCACTGTTTTCACCGTCCTGTAACTCGGCACCTGAGAGGTGTAGACCGTGTTTGAAAAAGCAATAAGCTTGCGCTCCCAGCCTAGAGCATGAATCAGCGCACGATTCGCGTCTAACACAAAACTCACTGTTTTCACCGTCCTGTAACTCGGCACCTGAGAGGTGTAGACCGTGTTTGAAAAAGCAGTAAGCTTGAGCTCCCAGCCTAGAGCATGAATCAGAGCACGATTCGCGTCTAACACAAACTCATTGTTTTCACCGTCCTGTAACTCGGCACCTGAGAGGTGTAGACCGTGTTTGATAAAGCAATAAGCTTGCGCTCCCAGCCTAGAGCATGAATCAGAGCACGATTCGCGTCTAACACAAACTCACTGTTTTCACCGTCCTGTAACTCGGCACCTGAGAGGTGTAGACCGTGTTTGAAAAAGCAATTAGCTTGCGCTCCCAGCCTAGAGCATGAATCAGAGCACGATTCGCGTCTAACACAAACTCACTGTTTTCACCGTCCTGTACCTCGGCACCTGAGAGGTGTAGACCGTGTTTGAAAAAGCATTACGCTTGCGCTCCCAGCCTAGAGCGTGAATCCCAGCACGATTCGCGTCTAACACAAACTCACTGTTTTCACCGTCCTGTAACTCGGCGCCTGAGAGATGTAGACCGTGTTTGAAAAAGCAATAAGCTTGCGCTCCCAGCCTAGAGCATGAATCAGAGCACGATTCGCGTCTAACACAAACTCACTGTTTTCACCGTCCTGTAACTCGGCACCTGAGAGGTGTAGACCGTGTTTGAAAAAGCAATAAGCTTTAGCTCCCAGCCTAGAGCATGAATCAGAGCACGATTCGCGTCTAACACAAACTCACTGTTTTCACCGTCCTGTAACTCGGCACCTGAGAGGAGTAGACCGTGTTTGAAAAAGCAATAAGCTTTAGCTCCCAGCCTAGAGCATGAATCAGAGCACGATTCGCGTCTAACACAAACTCACTGTTTTCACCGTCCTGTACCTCGACACCTGAGAGGTGTAGACCGTGTTTGAAAAAGCATTACGCTTGCGCTCCCAGCCTAGAGCATGAATCCCAGCACGATTCGCGTCTAACACAAACTCACTGTTTTCACCGTCCTGTAACTCGGCACCTGAGAGATGTAGACCGTGTTTGAAAAAGCAATAAGCTTGCGCTCCCAGCCTAGAGCATGAATCAGAGCACGATTCGCGTCTAACACAAACTCACTGTTTTCACCGTCCTGTAACTCGGAACCTGAGAGGTGTAGACCGTGTTTGAAAAAGCAATAAGCTTTAGCTCCCTGCCTAGAGCATGAATCAGAGCACGATTCGCGTCTAACACAAACTCACTGTTTTCACCGTCCTGTAACTCGGCACCTGAGAGGTGTAGACCGTGTTTGAAAAAGCAATAAGCTTTAGCTCCCAGCCTAGAGCATGAATCAGAGCACGATTCGCGTCTAACACAAACTCACTGTTTTCACCGTCCTGTAACTCGGCACTTGAGAGGTGTAGACCGTGTTTGAAAAAGCAGTAAGCTTGAGCTCCCAGCCTAGAGCATGAATCAGAGCACGATTCGCGTCTAACACAAACTCACTGTTTTCACCGTCCTGTAACTCGGCACCTGAGAGGTGTAGAC
>NW_027101827.1:0-69381 GCF_035609145.1 Eleutherodactylus coqui
AACAACTGAGCGTACCTTTTTAAAAAAATGTCGGCAGCAGCAGCGACCAATGAGATTTTGTAGGCCACCGCTTTCCCCTTACTGGCTGAATAAAATAGCAGTTCGGTGGAACATCCAATTTATCTGGCTGCTGTGGCTTCTTGGGAAGACAGCCTAGTACATGTTTGCCAACTTCCAACTCCAATGGAGACTGACTGTAAATGGCAGCCGTGCTATAATATATATGGTTCCAAGCTGTACGTGTCATACTAGAGCCTTAATGACATCACGATGCAGCTTTAACTGTCAGACATCCAGGCTTATTGCATACAGTCTCTGTCTATCTATCTATCTATCTATCTATCTATCTATCTATCTATCTATCTGTCCCTGTGTATAGATAAATATCTATATAAATATATAGAAATACATATATATAGATATAGATTTTTATGGATATCTAGCTAAATATATGGATGTATGCATATATAGCTATATAGTTATGGAAGGCTAAAAAATGACGTACCCTGCGCATAATTTCTTCAGCCTATGATGCTTTTTATCTTTATTATTCTTAGTATCGCTATGAATGTCATCTCAGGAGAAGGCTATAATACACCACAAGAGTTTTAAACGAATCTTGCTAATTTTAGGTAAAAAAAAGAGTTCTGCACAGATTTGAAGACTGCAACGCTGTATTGTGGGTGCTCGCAGAAACCTACCAGCGCCTGTGCCTTGTCAGTGAATGTCACGTCGCAAAAACCAGTAGAAGGCCGCGTTGCAGGTGAAACCTTTTTCAGGTACAAGCAAGAATTTTAGCGCAGCTAACCAATCCCGTTATTTACATTTTGCTTGCCTGCCTGCCGTGGATTATTCTAGGCTTTTTTCCCAGCTCGCAGCATTGTATCCACTGATCGTCTGCTTGCGGTAGGTACAGTTGGAAGCAGCCAATATTATCAGACATAAGGCCTTGCCCATAAGCATTCCCCAACCTCCAAGAACTGAACCTACCTGCCTGAATTGTAAGTAGCTACCTTCATGTTCTCCATGAAACAACTGAGCGTACCTTTTTAAAAAAATGTCGGCAGCAGCAGCGACCAATGAGATTTTGTAGGCCACCGCTTTCCCCTTACTGGCTGAATAAAATAGCAGTTCGGTGGAACATCCAATTTATCTGGCTGCTGTGGCTTCTTGGGAAGACAGCCTAGTACATGTTTGCCAACTTCCAACTCCAATGGAGACTGACTGTAAATGGCAGCCGTGCTATAATATATATGGTTCCAAGCTGTACGTGTCATACTAGAGCCTTAATGACATCACGATGCAGCTTTAACTGTCAGACATCCAGGCTTATTGCATACAGTCTCTGTCTATCTATCTATCTATCTATCTATCTATCTATCTATCTATCTATCTATCTGTCCCTGTGTATAGATAAATATCTATATAAATATATAGAAATACATATATATCGATATAGATTTTTATGGATATCTAGCTAAATATATGGATGTATGCATATATAGCTATATAGTTATGGAAGGCTAAAAAATGACGTACCCTGCGTATAATTTCTTCAGCCTATGATGCTTTTTATCTTTATTATTCTTAGTATCGCTATGAATGTCATCTCAGGAGAAGGCTATAATACACCACAAGAGTTTTAAGCGAATCTTGCTAATTTTAGGTAAAAAAAAGAGTTCTGCACAGATTTGAAGACTGCAACGCTGTATTGTGGGTGCTCGCAGAAACCTACCAGGCCTGTGCCTTGTCAGTGAATGTCACGTCGCAAAAACCAGTAGAAGGCCGCGTTGCAGGTGAAACCTTTTTCAGGTACAAGCAAGAATTTTAGCGCAGCTAACCAATCCCGTTATTTACATTTTGCTTGCCTGCCTGCCGTGGATTATTCTAGGCTTTTTTCCCAGCTCGCAGCATTGTATCCACTGATCGTCTGCTTGCGGTAGGTACAGTTGGAAGCAGCCAATATGATCAGACATAAGGCCTTGCCCATAAGCATTCCCCAACCTCCAAGAACTGAACCTACCTGCCTGAATTGTAAGTAGCTACCTTAATGTTCTCCATGAAACAACTGAGCGTACCTTTTTAAAAAAATGTCGGCAGCAGCAGCGACCAATGAGATTTTGTAGGCCACCGCTTTCCCCTTACTGGCTGAATAAAATAGCAGTTCGGTGGAACATCCAATTTATCTGGCTGCTGTGGCTTCTTGGGAAGACAGCCTAGTACATGTTTGCCAACTTCCAACTCCAATGGAGACTGACTGTAAATGGCAGCCGTGCTATAATATATATGGTTCCAAGCTGTACGTGTCATAATAGAGCCTTAATGACATCACGATGCAGCTTTAACTGTCAGACATCCAGGCTTATTGCATACAGTCTCTGTCTATCTATCTATCTATCTATCTATCTATCTATCTATCTATCTGTCCCTGTGTATAGATAAATATCTATATAAATATATAGAAATACATATATATCGATATAGATTTTTATGGATATCTAGCTAAATATATGGATGTATGCATATATAGCTATATAGTTATGGAAGGCTAAAAAATGACGTACCCTGCGTATAATTTCTTCAGCCTATGATGCTTTTTATCTTTATTATTCTTAGTATCGCTATGAATGTCATCTCAGGAGAAGGCTATAATACACCACAAGAGTTTTAAGCGAATCTTGCTAATTTTAGGTAAAAAAAAGAGTTCTGCACAGATTTGAAGACTGCAACGCTGTATTGTGGGTGCTCGCAGAAACCTACCAGGCCTGTGCCTTGTCAGTGAATGTCACGTCGCAAAAACCAGTAGAAGGCCGCGTTGCAGGTGAAACCTTTTTCAGGTACAAGCAAGAATTTTAGCGCAGCTAACCAATCCCGTTATTTACATTTTGCTTGCCTGCCTGCCGTGGATTATTCTAGGCTTTTTTCCCAGCTCGCAGCATTGTATCCACTGATCGTCTGCTTGCGGTAGGTACAGTTGGAAGCAGCCAATATGATCAGACATAAGGCCTTGCCCATAAGCATTCCCCAACCTCCAAGAACTGAACCTACCTGCCTGAATTGTAAGTAGCTACCTTAATGTTCTCCATGAAACAACTGAGCGTACCTTTTTAAAAAAATGTCGGCAGCAGCAGCGACCAATGAGATTTTGTAGGCCACCGCTTTCCCCTTACTGGCTGAATAAAATAGCAGTTCGGTGGAACATCCAATTTATCTGGCTGCTGTGGCTTCTTGGGAAGACAGCCTAGTACATGTTTGCCAACTTCCAACTCCAATGGAGACTGACTGTAAATGGCAGCCGTGCTATAATATATATGGTTCCAAGCTGTACGTGTCATAATAGAGTCTTAATGACATCACGATGCAGCTTTAACTGTCAGACATCCAGGCTTATTGCATACAGTCTCTGTCTATCTATCTATCTATCTATCTATCTATCTGTCCCTGTGTATAGATAAATATCTATATAAATATATAGAAATACATATATATCGATATAGATTTTTATGGATATCTAGCTAAATATATGGATGTATGCATATATAGCTATATAGTTATGGAAGGCTAAAAAATGACGTACCCTGCGTATAATTTCTTCAGCCTATGATGCTTTTTATCTTTATTATTCTTAGTATCGCTATGAATGTCATCTCAGGAGAAGGCTATAATACACCACAAGAGTTTTAAGCGAATCTTGCTAATTTTAGGTAAAAAAAAGAGTTCTGCACAGATTTGAAGACTGCAACGCTGTATTGTGGGTGCTCGCAGAAACCTACCAGGCCTGTGCCTTGTCAGTGAATGTCACGTCGCAAAAACCAGTAGAAGGCCGCGTTGCAGGTGAAACCTTTTTCAGGTACAAGCAAGAATTTTAGCGCAGCTAACCAATCCCGTTATTTACATTTTGCTTGCCTGCCTGCCGTGGATTATTCTAGGCTTTTTTCCCAGCTCGCAGCATTGTATCCACTGATCGTCTGCTTGCGGTAGGTACAGTTGGAAGCAGCCAATATGATCAGACATAAGGCCTTGCCCATAAGCATTCCCCAACCTCCAAGAACTGAACCTACCTGCCTGAATTGTAAGTAGCTACCTTCATGTTCTCCATGAAACAACTGAGCGTACCTTTTTAAAAAAATGTCGGCAGCAGCAGCGACCAATGAGATTTTGTAGGCCACCGCTTTCCCCTTACTGGCTGAATAAAATAGCAGTTCGGTGGAACATCCAATTTATCTGGCTGCTGTGGCTTCTTGGGAAGACAGCCTAGTACATGTTTGCCAACTTCCAACTCCAATGGAGACTGACTGTAAATGGCAGCCGTGCTATAATATATATGGTTCCAAGCTGTACGTGTCATAATAGAGCCTTAATGACATCACGATGCAGCTTTAACTGTCAGACATCCAGGCTTATTGCATACAGTCTCTGTCTATCTATCTATCTATCTATCTATCTATCTATCTGTCCCTGTGTATAGATAAATATCTATATAAATATATAGAAATACATATATATAGATATAGATTTTTATGGATATCTAGCTAAATATATGGATGTATGCATATATAGCTATATAGTTATGGAAGGCTAAAAAATGACGTACCCTGCGTATAATTTCTTCAGCCTATGATGCTTTTTATCTTTATTATTCTTAGTATCGCTATGAATGTCATCTCAGGAGAAGGCTATAATACACCACAAGAGTTTTAAACGAATCTTGCTAATTTTAGGTAAAAAAAAGAGTTCTGCACAGATTTGAAGACTGCAACGCTGTATTGTGGGTGCTCGCAGAAACCTACCAGCGCCTGTGCCTTGTCAGTGAATGTCACGTCGCAAAAACCAGTAGAAGGCCGCGTTGCAGGTGAAACCTTTTTCAGGTACAAGCAAGAATTTTAGCGCAGCTAACCAATCCCGTTATTTACATTTTGCTTGCCTGCCTGCCGTGGATTATTCTAGGCTTTTTTCCCAGCTCGCAGCATTGTATCCACTGATCGTCTACTTGCGGTAGGTACAGTTGGAAGCAGCCAATATTATCAGACATAAGGCCTTGCCCATAAGCATTCCCCAACCTCCAAGAACTGAACCTACCTGCCTGAATTGTAAGTAGCTACCTTCATGTTCTCCATGAAACAACTGAGCGTACCTTTTTAAAAAAATGTCGGCAGCAGCAGCGACCAATGAGATTTTGTAGGCCACCGCTTTCCCCTTACTGGCTGAATAAAATAGCAGTTCGGTGGAACATCCAATTTATCTGGCTGCTGTGGCTTCTTGGGAAGACAGCCTAGTACATGTTTGCCAACTTCCAACTCCAATGGAGACTGACTGTAAATGGCAGCCGTGCTATAATATATATGGTTCCAAGCTGTACGTGTCATACTAGAGCCTTAATGACATCACGATGCAGCTTTAACTGTCAGACATCCAGGCTTATTGCATACAGTCTCTGTCTATCTATCTATCTATCTATCTATCTATCTATCTATCTGTCCCTGTGTATAGATAAATATCTATATAAATATATAGAAATACATATATATCGATATAGATTTTTATGGATATCTAGCTAAATATATGGATGTATGCATATATAGCTATATAGTTATGGAAGGCTAAAAAATGACGTACCCTGCGTATAATTTCTTCAGCCTATGATGCTTTTTATCTTTATTATTCTTAGTATCGCTATGAATGTCATCTCAGGAGAAGGCTATAATACACCACAAGAGTTTTAAGCGAATCTTGCTAATTTTAGGTAAAAAAAAGAGTTCTGCACAGATTTGAAGACTGCAACGCTGTATTGTGGGTGCTCGCAGAAACCTACCAGGCCTGTGCCTTGTCAGTGAATGTCACGTCGCAAAAACCAGTAGAAGGCCGCGTTGCAGGTGAAACCTTTTTCAGGTACAAGCAAGAATTTTAGCGCAGCTAACCAATCCCGTTATTTACATTTTGCTTGCCTGCCTGCCGTGGATTATTCTAGGCTTTTTTCCCAGCTCGCAGCATTGTATCCACTGATCGTCTGCTTGCGGTAGGTACAGTTGGAAGCAGCCAATATGATCAGACATAAGGCCTTGCCCATAAGCATTCCCCAACCTCCAAGAACTGAACCTACCTGCCTGAATTGTAAGTAGCTACCTTAATGTTCTCCATGAAACAACTGAGCGTACCTTTTTAAAAAAATGTCGGCAGCAGCAGCGACCAATGAGATTTTGTAGGCCACCGCTTTCCCCTTACTGGCTGAATAAAATAGCAGTTCGGTGGAACATCCAATTTATCTGGCTGCTGTGGCTTCTTGGGAAGACAGCCTAGTACATGTTTGCCAACTTCCAACTCCAATGGAGACTGACTGTAAATGGCAGCCGTGCTATAATATATATGGTTCCAAGCTGTACGTGTCATACTAGAGCCTTAATGACATCACGATGCAGCTTTAACTGTCAGACATCCAGGCTTATTGCATACAGTCTCTGTCTATCTATCTATCTATCTATCTATCTATCTATCTATCTGTCCCTGTGTATAGATAAATATCTATATAAATATATAGAAATACATATATATCGATATAGATTTTTATGGATATCTAGCTAAATATATGGATGTATGCATATATAGCTATATAGTTATGGAAGGCTAAAAAATGACGTACCCTGCGTATAATTTCTTCAGCCTATGATGCTTTTTATCTTTATTATTCTTAGTATCGCTATGAATGTCATCTCAGGAGAAGGCTATAATACACCACAAGAGTTTTAAGCGAATCTTGCTAATTTTAGGTAAAAAAAAGAGTTCTGCACAGATTTGAAGACTGCAACGCTGTATTGTGGGTGCTCGCAGAAACCTACCAGGCCTGTGCCTTGTCAGTGAATGTCACGTCGCAAAAACCAGTAGAAGGCCGCGTTGCAGGTGAAACCTTTTTCAGGTACAAGCAAGAATTTTAGCGCAGCTAACCAATCCCGTTATTTACATTTTGCTTGCCTGCCTGCCGTGGATTATTCTAGGCTTTTTTCCCAGCTCGCAGCATTGTATCCACTGATCGTCTGCTTGCGGTAGGTACAGTTGGAAGCAGCCAATATGATCAGACATAAGGCCTTGCCCATAAGCATTCCCCAACCTCCAAGAACTGAACCTACCTGCCTGAATTGTAAGTAGCTACCTTCATGTTCTCCATGAAACAACTGAGCGTACCTTTTTAAAAAAATGTCGGCAGCAGCAGCGACCAATGAGATTTTGTAGGCCACCGCTTTCCCCTTACTGGCTGAATAAAATAGCAGTTCGGTGGAACATCCAATTTATCTGGCTGCTGTGGCTTCTTGGGAAGACAGCCTAGTACATGTTTGCCAACTTCCAACTCCAATGGAGACTGACTGTAAATGGCAGCCGTGCTATAATATATATGGTTCCAAGCTGTACGTGTCATAATAGAGCCTTAATGACATCACGATGCAGCTTTAACTGTCAGACATCCAGGCTTATTGCATACAGTCTCTGTCTATCTATCTATCTATCTATCTATCTATCTATCTATCTATCTATCTGTCCCTGTGTATAGATAAATATCTATATAAATATATAGAAATACATATATATAGATATAGATTTTTATGGATATCTAGCTAAATATATGGATGTATGCATATATAGCTATATAGTTATGGAAGGCTAAAAAATGACGTACCCTGCGTATAATTTCTTCAGCCTATGATGCTTTTTATCTTTATTATTCTTAGTATCGCTATGAATGTCATCTCAGGAGAAGGCTATAATACACCACAAGAGTTTTAAACGAATCTTGCTAATTTTAGGTAAAAAAAAGAGTTCTGCACAGATTTGAAGACTGCAACGCTGTATTGTGGGTGCTCGCAGAAACCTACCAGCGCCTGTGCCTTGTCAGTGAATGTCACGTCGCAAAAACCAGTAGAAGGCCGCGTTGCAGGTGAAACCTTTTTCAGGTACAAGCAAGAATTTTAGCGCAGCTAACCAATCCCGTTATTTACATTTTGCTTGCCTGCCTGCCGTGGATTATTCTAGGCTTTTTTCCCAGCTCGCAGCATTGTATCCACTGATCGTCTGCTTGCGGTAGGTACAGTTGGAAGCAGCCAATATGATCAGACATAAGGCCTTGCCCATAAGCATTCCCCAACCTCCAAGAACTGAACCTACCTGCCTGAATTGTAAGTAGCTACCTTCATGTTCTCCATGAAACAACTGAGCGTACCTTTTTAAAAAAATGTCGGCAGCAGCAGCGACCAATGAGATTTTGTAGGCCACCGCTTTCCCCTTACTGGCTGAATAAAATAGCAGTTCGGTGGAACATCCAATTTATCTGGCTGCTGTGGCTTCTTGGGAAGACAGCCTAGTACATGTTTGCCAACTTCCAACTCCAATGGAGACTGACTGTAAATGGCAGCCGTGCTATAATATATATGGTTCCAAGCTGTACGTGTCATACTAGAGCCTTAATGACATCACGATGCAGCTTTAACTGTCAGACATCCAGGCTTATTGCATACAGTCTCTGTCTATCTATCTATCTATCTATCTATCTATCTATCTATCTGTCCCTGTGTATAGATAAATATCTATATAAATATATAGAAATACATATATATCGATATAGATTTTTATGGATATCTAGCTAAATATATGGATGTATGCATATATAGCTATATAGTTATGGAAGGCTAAAAAATGACGTACCCTGCGTATAATTTCTTCAGCCTATGATGCTTTTTATCTTTATTATTCTTAGTATCGCTATGAATGTCATCTCAGGAGAAGGCTATAATACACCACAAGAGTTTTAAGCGAATCTTGCTAATTTTAGGTAAAAAAAAGAGTTCTGCACAGATTTGAAGACTGCAACGCTGTATTGTGGGTGCTCGCAGAAACCTACCAGGCCTGTGCCTTGTCAGTGAATGTCACGTCGCAAAAACCAGTAGAAGGCCGCGTTGCAGGTGAAACCTTTTTCAGGTACAAGCAAGAATTTTAGCGCAGCTAACCAATCCCGTTATTTACATTTTGCTTGCCTGCCTGCCGTGGATTATTCTAGGCTTTTTTCCCAGCTCGCAGCATTGTATCCACTGATCGTCTGCTTGCGGTAGGTACAGTTGGAAGCAGCCAATATGATCAGACATAAGGCCTTGCCCATAAGCATTCCCCAACCTCCAAGAACTGAACCTACCTGCCTGAATTGTAAGTAGCTACCTTCATGTTCTCCATGAAACAACTGAGCGTACCTTTTTAAAAAAATGTCGGCAGCAGCAGCGACCAATGAGATTTTGTAGGCCACCGCTTTCCCCTTACTGGCTGAATAAAATAGCAGTTCGGTGGAACATCCAATTTATCTGGCTGCTGTGGCTTCTTGGGAAGACAGCCTAGTACATGTTTGCCAACTTCCAACTCCAATGGAGACTGACTGTAAATGGCAGCCGTGCTATAATATATATGGTTCCAAGCTGTACGTGTCATAATAGAGCCTTAATGACATCACGATGCAGCTTTAACTGTCAGACATCCAGGCTTATTGCATACAGTCTCTGTCTATCTATCTATCTATCTATCTATCTATCTATCTATCTATCTATCTATCTGTCCCTGTGTATAGATAAATATCTATATAAATATATAGAAATACATATATATAGATATAGATTTTTATGGATATCTAGCTAAATATATGGATGTATGCATATATAGCTATATAGTTATGGAAGGCTAAAAAATGACGTACCCTGCGTATAATTTCTTCAGCCTATGATGCTTTTTATCTTTATTATTCTTAGTATCGCTATGAATGTCATCTCAGGAGAAGGCTATAATACACCACAAGAGTTTTAAGCGAATCTTGCTAATTTTAGGTAAAAAAAAGAGTTCTGCACAGATTTGAAGACTGCAACGCTGTATTGTGGGTGCTCGCAGAAACCTACCAGGCCTGTGCCTTGTCAGTGAATGTCACGTCGCAAAAACCAGTAGAAGGCCGCGTTGCAGGTGAAACCTTTTTCAGGTACAAGCAAGAATTTTAGCGCAGCTAACCAATCCCGTTATTTACATTTTGCTTGCCTGCCTGCCGTGGATTATTCTAGGCTTTTTTCCCAGCTCGCAGCATTGTATCCACTGATCGTCTGCTTGCGGTAGGTACAGTTGGAAGCAGCCAATATGATCAGACATAAGGCCTTGCCCATAAGCATTCCCCAACCTCCAAGAACTGAACCTACCTGCCTGAATTGTAAGTAGCTACCTTCATGTTCTCCATGAAACAACTGAGCGTACCTTTTTAAAAAAATGTCGGCAGCAGCAGCGACCAATGAGATTTTGTAGGCCACCGCTTTCCCCTTACTGGCTGAATAAAATAGCAGTTCGGTGGAACATCCAATTTATCTGGCTGCTGTGGCTTCTTGGGAAGACAGCCTAGTACATGTTTGCCAACTTCCAACTCCAATGGAGACTGACTGTAAATGGCAGCCGTGCTATAATATATATGGTTCCAAGCTGTACGTGTCATAATAGAGCCTTAATGACATCACGATGCAGCTTTAACTGTCAGACATCCAGGCTTATTGCATACAGTCTCTGTCTATCTATCTATCTATCTATCTATCTATCTATCTATCTATCTGTCCCTGTGTATAGATAAATATATATATAAATATATAGAAATACATATATATAGATATAGATTTTTATGGATATCTAGCTAAATATATGGATGTATGCATATATAGCTATATAGTTATGGAAGGCTAAAAAATGACGTACCCTGCGTATAATTTCTTCAGCCTATGATGCTTTTTATCTTTATTATTCTTAGTATCGCTATGAATGTCATCTCAGGAGAAGGCTATAATACACCACAAGAGTTTTAAGCGAATCTTGCTAATTTTAGGTAAAAAAAAGAGTTCTGCACAGATTTGAAGACTGCAACGCTGTATTGTGGGTGCTCGCAGAAACCTACCAGGCCTGTGCCTTGTCAGTGAATGTCACGTCGCAAAAACCAGTAGAAGGCCGCGTTGCAGGTGAAACCTTTTTCAGGTACAAGCAAGAATTTTAGCGCAGCTAACCAATCCCGTTATTTACATTTTGCTTGCCTGCCTGCCGTGGATTATTCTAGGCTTTTTTCCCAGCTCGCAGCATTGTATCCACTGATCGTCTGCTTGCGGTAGGTACAGTTGGAAGCAGCCAATATGATCAGACATAAGGCCTTGCCCATAAGCATTCCCCAACCTCCAAGAACTGAACCTACCTGCCTGAATTGTAAGTAGCTACCTTCATGTTCTCCATGAAACAACTGAGCGTACCTTTTTAAAAAAATGTCGGCAGCAGCAGCGACCAATGAGATTTTGTAGGCCACCGCTTTCCCCTTACTGGCTGAATAAAATAGCAGTTCGGTGGAACATCCAATTTATCTGGCTGCTGTGGCTTCTTGGGAAGACAGCCTAGTACATGTTTGCCAACTTCCAACTCCAATGGAGACTGACTGTAAATGGCAGCCGTGCTATAATATATATGGTTCCAAGCTGTACGTGTCATAATAGAGCCTTAATGACATCACGATGCAGCTTTAACTGTCAGACATCCAGGCTTATTGCATACAGTCTCTGTCTATCTATCTATCTATCTATCTATCTATCTATCTATCTATCTATCTATCTATCTGTCCCTGTGTATAGATAAATATCTATATAAATATATAGAAATACATATATATAGATATAGATTTTTATGGATATCTAGCTAAATATATGGATGTATGCATATATAGCTATATAGTTATGGAAGGCTAAAAAATGACGTACCCTGCGTATAATTTCTTCAGCCTATGATGCTTTTTATCTTTATTATTCTTAGTATCGCTATGAATGTCATCTCAGGAGAAGGCTATAATACACCACAAGAGTTTTAAACGAATCTTGCTAATTTTAGGTAAAAAAAAGAGTTCTGCACAGATTTGAAGACTGCAACGCTGTATTGTGGGTGCTCGCAGAAACCTACCAGCGCCTGTGCCTTGTCAGTGAATGTCACGTCGCAAAAACCAGTAGAAGGCCGCGTTGCAGGTGAAACCTTTTTCAGGTACAAGCAAGAATTTTAGCGCAGCTAACCAATCCCGTTATTTACATTTTGCTTGCCTGCCTGCCGTGGATTATTCTAGGCTTTTTTCCCAGCTCGCAGCATTGTATCCACTGATCGTCTGCTTGCGGTAGGTACAGTTGGAAGCAGCCAATATTATCAGACATAAGGCCTTGCCCATAAGCATTCCCCAACCTCCAAGAACTGAACCTACCTGCCTGAATTGTAAGTAGCTACCTTCATGTTCTCCATGAAACAACTGAGCGTACCTTTTTAAAAAAATGTCGGCAGCAGCAGCGACCAATGAGATTTTGTAGGCCACCGCTTTCCCCTTACTGGCTGAATAAAATAGCAGTTCGGTGGAACATCCAATTTATCTGGCTGCTGTGGCTTCTTGGGAAGACAGCCTAGTACATGTTTGCCAACTTCCAACTCCAATGGAGACTGACTGTAAATGGCAGCCGTGCTATAATATATATGGTTCCAAGCTGTACGTGTCATAATAGAGCCTTAATGACATCACGATGCAGCTTTAACTGTCAGACATCCAGGCTTATTGCATACAGTCTCTGTCTATCTATCTATCTATCTATCTGTCCCTGTGTATAGATAAATATCTATATAAATATATAGAAATACATATATATCGATATAGATTTTTATGGATATCTAGCTAAATATATGGATGTATGCATATATAGCTATATAGTTATGGAAGGCTAAAAAATGACGTACCCTGCGTATAATTTCTTCAGCCTATGATGCTTTTTATCTTTATTATTCTTAGTATCGCTATGAATGTCATCTCAGGAGAAGGCTATAATACACCACAAGAGTTTTAAGCGAATCTTGCTAATTTTAGGTAAAAAAAAGAGTTCTGCACAGATTTGAAGACTGCAACGCTGTATTGTGGGTGCTCGCAGAAACCTACCAGGCCTGTGCCTTGTCAGTGAATGTCACGTCGCAAAAACCAGTAGAAGGCCGCGTTGCAGGTGAAACCTTTTTCAGGTACAAGCAAGAATTTTAGCGCAGCTAACCAATCCCGTTATTTACATTTTGCTTGCCTGCCTGCCGTGGATTATTCTAGGCTTTTTTCCCAGCTCGCAGCATTGTATCCACTGATCGTCTGCTTGCGGTAGGTACAGTTGGAAGCAGCCAATATGATCAGACATAAGGCCTTGCCCATAAGCATTCCCCAACCTCCAAGAACTGAACCTACCTGCCTGAATTGTAAGTAGCTACCTTCATGTTCTCCATGAAACAACTGAGCGTACCTTTTTAAAAAAATGTCGGCAGCAGCAGCGACCAATGAGATTTTGTAGGCCACCGCTTTCCCCTTACTGGCTGAATAAAATAGCAGTTCGGTGGAACATCCAATTTATCTGGCTGCTGTGGCTTCTTGGGAAGACAGCCTAGTACATGTTTGCCAACTTCCAACTCCAATGGAGACTGACTGTAAATGGCAGCCGTGCTATAATATATATGGTTCCAAGCTGTACGTGTCATAATAGAGCCTTAATGACATCACGATGCAGCTTTAACTGTCAGACATCCAGGCTTATTGCATACAGTCTCTGTCTATCTATCTATCTATCTATCTATCTATCTATCTATCTATCTATCTATCTGTCCCTGTGTATAGATAAATATCTATATAAATATATAGAAATACATATATATAGATATAGATTTTTATGGATATCTAGCTAAATATATGGATGTATGCATATATAGCTATATAGTTATGGAAGGCTAAAAAATGACGTACCCTGCGTATAATTTCTTCAGCCTATGATGCTTTTTATCTTTATTATTCTTAGTATCGCTATGAATGTCATCTCAGGAGAAGGCTATAATACACCACAAGAGTTTTAAGCGAATCTTGCTAATTTTAGGTAAAAAAAAGAGTTCTGCACAGATTTGAAGACTGCAACGCTGTATTGTGGGTGCTCGCAGAAACCTACCAGGCCTGTGCCTTGTCAGTGAATGTCACGTCGCAAAAACCAGTAGAAGGCCGCGTTGCAGGTGAAACCTTTTTCAGGTACAAGCAAGAATTTTAGCGCAGCTAACCAATCCCGTTATTTACATTTTGCTTGCCTGCCTGCCGTGGATTATTCTAGGCTTTTTTCCCAGCTCGCAGCATTGTATCCACTGATCGTCTGCTTGCGGTAGGTACAGTTGGAAGCAGCCAATATGATCAGACATAAGGCCTTGCCCATAAGCATTCCCCAACCTCCAAGAACTGAACCTACCTGCCTGAATTGTAAGTAGCTACCTTCATGTTCTCCATGAAACAACTGAGCGTACCTTTTTAAAAAAATGTCGGCAGCAGCAGCGACCAATGAGATTTTGTAGGCCACCGCTTTCCCCTTACTGGCTGAATAAAATAGCAGTTCGGTGGAACATCCAATTTATCTGGCTGCTGTGGCTTCTTGGGAAGACAGCCTAGTACATGTTTGCCAACTTCCAACTCCAATGGAGACTGACTGTAAATGGCAGCCGTGCTATAATATATATGGTTCCAAGCTGTACGTGTCATAATAGAGCCTTAATGACATCACGATGCAGCTTTAACTGTCAGACATCCAGGCTTATTGCATACAGTCTCTGTCTATCTATCTATCTATCTATCTATCTATCTATCTATCTATCTATCTATCTATCTGTCCCTGTGTATAGATAAATATCTATATAAATATATAGAAATACATATATATAGATATAGATTTTTATGGATATCTAGCTAAATATATGGATGTATGCATATATAGCTATATAGTTATGGAAGGCTAAAAAATGACGTACCCTGCGTATAATTTCTTCAGCCTATGATGCTTTTTATCTTTATTATTCTTAGTATCGCTATGAATGTCATCTCAGGAGAAGGCTATAATACACCACAAGAGTTTTAAACGAATCTTGCTAATTTTAGGTAAAAAAAAGAGTTCTGCACAGATTTGAAGACTGCAACGCTGTATTGTGGGTGCTCGCAGAAACCTACCAGCGCCTGTGCCTTGTCAGTGAATGTCACGTCGCAAAAACCAGTAGAAGGCCGCGTTGCAGGTGAAACCTTTTTCAGGTACAAGCAAGAATTTTAGCGCAGCTAACCAATCCCGTTATTTACATTTTGCTTGCCTGCCTGCCGTGGATTATTCTAGGCTTTTTTCCCAGCTCGCAGCATTGTATCCACTGATCGTCTGCTTGCGGTAGGTACAGTTGGAAGCAGCCAATATTATCAGACATAAGGCCTTGCCCATAAGCATTCCCCAACCTCCAAGAACTGAACCTACCTGCCTGAATTGTAAGTAGCTACCTTCATGTTCTCCATGAAACAACTGAGCGTACCTTTTTAAAAAAATGTCGGCAGCAGCAGCGACCAATGAGATTTTGTAGGCCACCGCTTTCCCCTTACTGGCTGAATAAAATAGCAGTTCGGTGGAACATCCAATTTATCTGGCTGCTGTGGCTTCTTGGGAAGACAGCCTAGTACATGTTTGCCAACTTCCAACTCCAATGGAGACTGACTGTAAATGGCAGCCGTGCTATAATATATATGGTTCCAAGCTGTACGTGTCATACTAGAGCCTTAATGACATCACGATGCAGCTTTAACTGTCAGACATCCAGGCTTATTGCATACAGTCTCTGTCTATCTATCTATCTATCTATCTATCTATCTATCTATCTATCTATCTATCTGTCCCTGTGTATAGATAAATATCTATATAAATATATAGAAATACATATATATCGATATAGATTTTTATGGATATCTAGCTAAATATATGGATGTATGCATATATAGCTATATAGTTATGGAAGGCTAAAAAATGACGTACCCTGCGTATAATTTCTTCAGCCTATGATGCTTTTTATCTTTATTATTCTTAGTATCGCTATGAATGTCATCTCAGGAGAAGGCTATAATACACCACAAGAGTTTTAAGCGAATCTTGCTAATTTTAGGTAAAAAAAAGAGTTCTGCACAGATTTGAAGACTGCAACGCTGTATTGTGGGTGCTCGCAGAAACCTACCAGGCCTGTGCCTTGTCAGTGAATGTCACGTCGCAAAAACCAGTAGAAGGCCGCGTTGCAGGTGAAACCTTTTTCAGGTACAAGCAAGAATTTTAGCGCAGCTAACCAATCCCGTTATTTACATTTTGCTTGCCTGCCTGCCGTGGATTATTCTAGGCTTTTTTCCCAGCTCGCAGCATTGTATCCACTGATCGTCTGCTTGCGGTAGGTACAGTTGGAAGCAGCCAATATGATCAGACATAAGGCCTTGCCCATAAGCATTCCCCAACCTCCAAGAACTGAACCTACCTGCCTGAATTGTAAGTAGCTACCTTCATGTTCTCCATGAAACAACTGAGCGTACCTTTTTAAAAAAATGTCGGCAGCAGCAGCGACCAATGAGATTTTGTAGGCCACCGCTTTCCCCTTACTGGCTGAATAAAATAGCAGTTCGGTGGAACATCCAATTTATCTGGCTGCTGTGGCTTCTTGGGAAGACAGCCTAGTACATGTTTGCCAACTTCCAACTCCAATGGAGACTGACTGTAAATGGCAGCCGTGCTATAATATATATGGTTCCAAGCTGTACGTGTCATAATAGAGCCTTAATGACATCACGATGCAGCTTTAACTGTCAGACATCCAGGCTTATTGCATACAGTCTCTGTCTATCTATCTATCTATCTATCTATCTATCTATCTATCTATCTGTCCCTGTGTATAGATAAATATCTATATAAATATATAGAAATACATATATATCGATATAGATTTTTATGGATATCTAGCTAAATATATGGATGTATGCATATATAGCTATATAGTTATGGAAGGCTAAAAAATGACGTACCCTGCGTATAATTTCTTCAGCCTATGATGCTTTTTATCTTTATTATTCTTAGTATCGCTATGAATGTCATCTCAGGAGAAGGCTATAATACACCACAAGAGTTTTAAGCGAATCTTGCTAATTTTAGGTAAAAAAAAGAGTTCTGCACAGATTTGAAGACTGCAACGCTGTATTGTGGGTGCTCGCAGAAACCTACCAGGCCTGTGCCTTGTCAGTGAATGTCACGTCGCAAAAACCAGTAGAAGGCCGCGTTGCAGGTGAAACCTTTTTCAGGTACAAGCAAGAATTTTAGCGCAGCTAACCAATCCCGTTATTTACATTTTGCTTGCCTGCCTGCCGTGGATTATTCTAGGCTTTTTTCCCAGCTCGCAGCATTGTATCCACTGATCGTCTGCTTGCGGTAGGTACAGTTGGAAGCAGCCAATATGATCAGACATAAGGCCTTGCCCATAAGCATTCCCCAACCTCCAAGAACTGAACCTACCTGCCTGAATTGTAAGTAGCTACCTTAATGTTCTCCATGAAACAACTGAGCGTACCTTTTTAAAAAAATGTCGGCAGCAGCAGCGACCAATGAGATTTTGTAGGCCACCGCTTTCCCCTTACTGGCTGAATAAAATAGCAGTTCGGTGGAACATCCAATTTATCTGGCTGCTGTGGCTTCTTGGGAAGACAGCCTAGTACATGTTTGCCAACTTCCAACTCCAATGGAGACTGACTGTAAATGGCAGCCGTGCTATAATATATATGGTTCCAAGCTGTACGTGTCATAATAGAGCCTTAATGACATCACGATGCAGCTTTAACTGTCAGACATCCAGGCTTATTGCATACAGTCTCTGTCTATCTATCTATCTATCTATCTGTCCCTGTGTATAGATAAATATCTATATAAATATATAGAAATACATATATATCGATATAGATTTTTATGGATATCTAGCTAAATATATGGATGTATGCATATATAGCTATATAGTTATGGAAGGCTAAAAAATGACGTACCCTGCGTATAATTTCTTCAGCCTATGATGCTTTTTATCTTTATTATTCTTAGTATCGCTATGAATGTCATCTCAGGAGAAGGCTATAATACACCACAAGAGTTTTAAGCGAATCTTGCTAATTTTAGGTAAAAAAAAGAGTTCTGCACAGATTTGAAGACTGCAACGCTGTATTGTGGGTGCTCGCAGAAACCTACCAGGCCTGTGCCTTGTCAGTGAATGTCACGTCGCAAAAACCAGTAGAAGGCCGCGTTGCAGGTGAAACCTTTTTCAGGTACAAGCAAGAATTTTAGCGCAGCTAACCAATCCCGTTATTTACATTTTGCTTGCCTGCCTGCCGTGGATTATTCTAGGCTTTTTTCCCAGCTCGCAGCATTGTATCCACTGATCGTCTGCTTGCGGTAGGTACAGTTGGAAGCAGCCAATATGATCAGACATAAGGCCTTGCCCATAAGCATTCCCCAACCTCCAAGAACTGAACCTACCTGCCTGAATTGTAAGTAGCTACCTTCATGTTCTCCATGAAACAACTGAGCGTACCTTTTTAAAAAAATGTCGGCAGCAGCAGCGACCAATGAGATTTTGTAGGCCACCGCTTTCCCCTTACTGGCTGAATAAAATAGCAGTTCGGTGGAACATCCAATTTATCTGGCTGCTGTGGCTTCTTGGGAAGACAGCCTAGTACATGTTTGCCAACTTCCAACTCCAATGGAGACTGACTGTAAATGGCAGCCGTGCTATAATATATATGGTTCCAAGCTGTACGTGTCATAATAGAGCCTTAATGACATCACGATGCAGCTTTAACTGTCAGACATCCAGGCTTATTGCATACAGTCTCTGTCTATCTATCTATCTATCTATCTGTCCCTGTGTATAGATAAATATCTATATAAATATATAGAAATACATATATATCGATATAGATTTTTATGGATATCTAGCTAAATATATGGATGTATGCATATATAGCTATATAGTTATGGAAGGCTAAAAAATGACGTACCCTGCGTATAATTTCTTCAGCCTATGATGCTTTTTATCTTTATTATTCTTAGTATCGCTATGAATGTCATCTCAGGAGAAGGCTATAATACACCACAAGAGTTTTAAGCGAATCTTGCTAATTTTAGGTAAAAAAAAGAGTTCTGCACAGATTTGAAGACTGCAACGCTGTATTGTGGGTGCTCGCAGAAACCTACCAGGCCTGTGCCTTGTCAGTGAATGTCACGTCGCAAAAACCAGTAGAAGGCCGCGTTGCAGGTGAAACCTTTTTCAGGTACAAGCAAGAATTTTAGCGCAGCTAACCAATCCCGTTATTTACATTTTGCTTGCCTGCCTGCCGTGGATTATTCTAGGCTTTTTTCCCAGCTCGCAGCATTGTATCCACTGATCGTCTGCTTGCGGTAGGTACAGTTGGAAGCAGCCAATATGATCAGACATAAGGCCTTGCCCATAAGCATTCCCCAACCTCCAAGAACTGAACCTACCTGCCTGAATTGTAAGTAGCTACCTTAATGTTCTCCATGAAACAACTGAGCGTACCTTTTTAAAAAAATGTCGGCAGCAGCAGCGACCAATGAGATTTTGTAGGCCACCGCTTTCCCCTTACTGGCTGAATAAAATAGCAGTTCGGTGGAACATCCAATTTATCTGGCTGCTGTGGCTTCTTGGGAAGACAGCCTAGTACATGTTTGCCAACTTCCAACTCCAATGGAGACTGACTGTAAATGGCAGCCGTGCTATAATATATATGGTTCCAAGCTGTACGTGTCATAATAGAGCCTTAATGACATCACGATGCAGCTTTAACTGTCAGACATCCAGGCTTATTGCATACAGTCTCTGTCTATCTATCTATCTATCTATCTATCTGTCCCTGTGTATAGATAAATATCTATATAAATATATAGAAATACATATATATCGATATAGATTTTTATGGATATCTAGCTAAATATATGGATGTATGCATATATAGCTATATAGTTATGGAAGGCTAAAAAATGACGTACCCTGCGTATAATTTCTTCAGCCTATGATGCTTTTTATCTTTATTATTCTTAGTATCGCTATGAATGTCATCTCAGGAGAAGGCTATAATACACCACAAGAGTTTTAAGCGAATCTTGCTAATTTTAGGTAAAAAAAAGAGTTCTGCACAGATTTGAAGACTGCAACGCTGTATTGTGGGTGCTCGCAGAAACCTACCAGGCCTGTGCCTTGTCAGTGAATGTCACGTCGCAAAAACCAGTAGAAGGCCGCGTTGCAGGTGAAACCTTTTTCAGGTACAAGCAAGAATTTTAGCGCAGCTAACCAATCCCGTTATTTACATTTTGCTTGCCTGCCTGCCGTGGATTATTCTAGGCTTTTTTCCCAGCTCGCAGCATTGTATCCACTGATCGTCTGCTTGCGGTAGGTACAGTTGGAAGCAGCCAATATGATCAGACATAAGGCCTTGCCCATAAGCATTCCCCAACCTCCAAGAACTGAACCTACCTGCCTGAATTGTAAGTAGCTACCTTCATGTTCTCCATGAAACAACTGAGCGTACCTTTTTAAAAAAATGTCGGCAGCAGCAGCGACCAATGAGATTTTGTAGGCCACCGCTTTCCCCTTACTGGCTGAATAAAATAGCAGTTCGGTGGAACATCCAATTTATCTGGCTGCTGTGGCTTCTTGGGAAGACAGCCTAGTACATGTTTGCCAACTTCCAACTCCAATGGAGACTGACTGTAAATGGCAGCCGTGCTATAATATATATGGTTCCAAGCTGTACGTGTCATAATAGAGCCTTAATGACATCACGATGCAGCTTTAACTGTCAGACATCCAGGCTTATTGCATACAGTCTCTGTCTATCTATCTATCTATCTATCTGTCCCTGTGTATAGATAAATATCTATATAAATATATAGAAATACATATATATCGATATAGATTTTTATGGATATCTAGCTAAATATATGGATGTATGCATATATAGCTATATAGTTATGGAAGGCTAAAAAATGACGTACCCTGCGTATAATTTCTTCAGCCTATGATGCTTTTTATCTTTATTATTCTTAGTATCGCTATGAATGTCATCTCAGGAGAAGGCTATAATACACCACAAGAGTTTTAAGCGAATCTTGCTAATTTTAGGTAAAAAAAAGAGTTCTGCACAGATTTGAAGACTGCAACGCTGTATTGTGGGTGCTCGCAGAAACCTACCAGGCCTGTGCCTTGTCAGTGAATGTCACGTCGCAAAAACCAGTAGAAGGCCGCGTTGCAGGTGAAACCTTTTTCAGGTACAAGCAAGAATTTTAGCGCAGCTAACCAATCCCGTTATTTACATTTTGCTTGCCTGCCTGCCGTGGATTATTCTAGGCTTTTTTCCCAGCTCGCAGCATTGTATCCACTGATCGTCTGCTTGCGGTAGGTACAGTTGGAAGCAGCCAATATGATCAGACATAAGGCCTTGCCCATAAGCATTCCCCAACCTCCAAGAACTGAACCTACCTGCCTGAATTGTAAGTAGCTACCTTAATGTTCTCCATGAAACAACTGAGCGTACCTTTTTAAAAAAATGTCGGCAGCAGCAGCGACCAATGAGATTTTGTAGGCCACCGCTTTCCCCTTACTGGCTGAATAAAATAGCAGTTCGGTGGAACATCCAATTTATCTGGCTGCTGTGGCTTCTTGGGAAGACAGCCTAGTACATGTTTGCCAACTTCCAACTCCAATGGAGACTGACTGTAAATGGCAGCCGTGCTATAATATATATGGTTCCAAGCTGTACGTGTCATAATAGAGCCTTAATGACATCACGATGCAGCTTTAACTGTCAGACATCCAGGCTTATTGCATACAGTCTCTGTCTATCTATCTATCTATCTATCTGTCCCTGTGTATAGATAAATATCTATATAAATATATAGAAATACATATATATCGATATAGATTTTTATGGATATCTAGCTAAATATATGGATGTATGCATATATAGCTATATAGTTATGGAAGGCTAAAAAATGACGTACCCTGCGTATAATTTCTTCAGCCTATGATGCTTTTTATCTTTATTATTCTTAGTATCGCTATGAATGTCATCTCAGGAGAAGGCTATAATACACCACAAGAGTTTTAAGCGAATCTTGCTAATTTTAGGTAAAAAAAAGAGTTCTGCACAGATTTGAAGACTGCAACGCTGTATTGTGGGTGCTCGCAGAAACCTACCAGGCCTGTGCCTTGTCAGTGAATGTCACGTCGCAAAAACCAGTAGAAGGCCGCGTTGCAGGTGAAACCTTTTTCAGGTACAAGCAAGAATTTTAGCGCAGCTAACCAATCCCGTTATTTACATTTTGCTTGCCTGCCTGCCGTGGATTATTCTAGGCTTTTTTCCCAGCTCGCAGCATTGTATCCACTGATCGTCTGCTTGCGGTAGGTACAGTTGGAAGCAGCCAATATGATCAGACATAAGGCCTTGCCCATAAGCATTCCCCAACCTCCAAGAACTGAACCTACCTGCCTGAATTGTAAGTAGCTACCTTCATGTTCTCCATGAAACAACTGAGCGTACCTTTTTAAAAAAATGTCGGCAGCAGCAGCGACCAATGAGATTTTGTAGGCCACCGCTTTCCCCTTACTGGCTGAATAAAATAGCAGTTCGGTGGAACATCCAATTTATCTGGCTGCTGTGGCTTCTTGGGAAGACAGCCTAGTACATGTTTGCCAACTTCCAACTCCAATGGAGACTGACTGTAAATGGCAGCCGTGCTATAATATATATGGTTCCAAGCTGTACGTGTCATAATAGAGCCTTAATGACATCACGATGCAGCTTTAACTGTCAGACATCCAGGCTTATTGCATACAGTCTCTGTCTATCTATCTATCTATCTATCTATCTATCTATCTATCTATCTATCTGTCCCTGTGTATAGATAAATATCTATATAAATATATAGAAATACATATATATAGATATAGATTTTTATGGATATCTAGCTAAATATATGGATGTATGCATATATAGCTATATAGTTATGGAAGGCTAAAAAATGACGTACCCTGCGTATAATTTCTTCAGCCTATGATGCTTTTTATCTTTATTATTCTTAGTATCGCTATGAATGTCATCTCAGGAGAAGGCTATAATACACCACAAGAGTTTTAAGCGAATCTTGCTAATTTTAGGTAAAAAAAAGAGTTCTGCACAGATTTGAAGACTGCAACGCTGTATTGTGGGTGCTCGCAGAAACCTACCAGGCCTGTGCCTTGTCAGTGAATGTCACGTCGCAAAAACCAGTAGAAGGCCGCGTTGCAGGTGAAACCTTTTTCAGGTACAAGCAAGAATTTTAGCGCAGCTAACCAATCCCGTTATTTACATTTTGCTTGCCTGCCTGCCGTGGATTATTCTAGGCTTTTTTCCCAGCTCGCAGCATTGTATCCACTGATCGTCTGCTTGCGGTAGGTACAGTTGGAAGCAGCCAATATGATCAGACATAAGGCCTTGCCCATAAGCATTCCCCAACCTCCAAGAACTGAACCTACCTGCCTGAATTGTAAGTAGCTACCTTCATGTTCTCCATGAAACAACTGAGCGTACCTTTTTAAAAAAATGTCGGCAGCAGCAGCGACCAATGAGATTTTGTAGGCCACCGCTTTCCCCTTACTGGCTGAATAAAATAGCAGTTCGGTGGAACATCCAATTTATCTGGCTGCTGTGGCTTCTTGGGAAGACAGCCTAGTACATGTTTGCCAACTTCCAACTCCAATGGAGACTGACTGTAAATGGCAGCCGTGCTATAATATATATGGTTCCAAGCTGTACGTGTCATAATAGAGCCTTAATGACATCACGATGCAGCTTTAACTGTCAGACATCCAGGCTTATTGCATACAGTCTCTGTCTATCTATCTATCTATCTATCTATCTATCTATCTATCTATCTGTCCCTGTGTATAGATAAATATCTATATAAATATATAGAAATACATATATATAGATATAGATTTTTATGGATATCTAGCTAAATATATGGATGTATGCATATATAGCTATATAGTTATGGAAGGCTAAAAAATGACGTACCCTGCGTATAATTTCTTCAGCCTATGATGCTTTTTATCTTTATTATTCTTAGTATCGCTATGAATGTCATCTCAGGAGAAGGCTATAATACACCACAAGAGTTTTAAGCGAATCTTGCTAATTTTAGGTAAAAAAAAGAGTTCTGCACAGATTTGAAGACTGCAACGCTGTATTGTGGGTGCTCGCAGAAACCTACCAGGCCTGTGCCTTGTCAGTGAATGTCACGTCGCAAAAACCAGTAGAAGGCCGCGTTGCAGGTGAAACCTTTTTCAGGTACAAGCAAGAATTTTAGCGCAGCTAACCAATCCCGTTATTTACATTTTGCTTGCCTGCCTGCCGTGGATTATTCTAGGCTTTTTTCCCAGCTCGCAGCATTGTATCCACTGATCGTCTGCTTGCGGTAGGTACAGTTGGAAGCAGCCAATATGATCAGACATAAGGCCTTGCCCATAAGCATTCCCCAACCTCCAAGAACTGAACCTACCTGCCTGAATTGTAAGTAGCTACCTTCATGTTCTCCATGAAACAACTGAGCGTACCTTTTTAAAAAAATGTCGGCAGCAGCAGCGACCAATGAGATTTTGTAGGCCACCGCTTTCCCCTTACTGGCTGAATAAAATAGCAGTTCGGTGGAACATCCAATTTATCTGGCTGCTGTGGCTTCTTGGGAAGACAGCCTAGTACATGTTTGCCAACTTCCAACTCCAATGGAGACTGACTGTAAATGGCAGCCGTGCTATAATATATATGGTTCCAAGCTGTACGTGTCATAATAGAGCCTTAATGACATCACGATGCAGCTTTAACTGTCAGACATCCAGGCTTATTGCATACAGTCTCTGTCTATCTATCTATCTATCTATCTATCTATCTATCTATCTATCTATCTGTCCCTGTGTATAGATAAATATCTATATAAATATATAGAAATACATATATATCGATATAGATTTTTATGGATATCTAGCTAAATATATGGATGTATGCATATATAGCTATATAGTTATGGAAGGCTAAAAAATGACGTACCCTGCGTATAATTTCTTCAGCCTATGATGCTTTTTATCTTTATTATTCTTAGTATCGCTATGAATGTCATCTCAGGAGAAGGCTATAATACACCACAAGAGTTTTAAGCGAATCTTGCTAATTTTAGGTAAAAAAAAGAGTTCTGCACAGATTTGAAGACTGCAACGCTGTATTGTGGGTGCTCGCAGAAACCTACCAGGCCTGTGCCTTGTCAGTGAATGTCACGTCGCAAAAACCAGTAGAAGGCCGCGTTGCAGGTGAAACCTTTTTCAGGTACAAGCAAGAATTTTAGCGCAGCTAACCAATCCCGTTATTTACATTTTGCTTGCCTGCCTGCCGTGGATTATTCTAGGCTTTTTTCCCAGCTCGCAGCATTGTATCCACTGATCGTCTGCTTGCGGTAGGTACAGTTGGAAGCAGCCAATATGATCAGACATAAGGCCTTGCCCATAAGCATTCCCCAACCTCCAAGAACTGAACCTACCTGCCTGAATTGTAAGTAGCTACCTTAATGTTCTCCATGAAACAACTGAGCGTACCTTTTTAAAAAAATGTCGGCAGCAGCAGCGACCAATGAGATTTTGTAGGCCACCGCTTTCCCCTTACTGGCTGAATAAAATAGCAGTTCGGTGGAACATCCAATTTATCTGGCTGCTGTGGCTTCTTGGGAAGACAGCCTAGTACATGTTTGCCAACTTCCAACTCCAATGGAGACTGACTGTAAATGGCAGCCGTGCTATAATATATATGGTTCCAAGCTGTACGTGTCATACTAGAGCCTTAATGACATCACGATGCAGCTTTAACTGTCAGACATCCAGGCTTATTGCATACAGTCTCTGTCTATCTATCTATCTATCTATCTATCTATCTATCTATCTATCTGTCCCTGTGTATAGATAAATATCTATATAAATATATAGAAATACATATATATAGATATAGATTTTTATGGATATCTAGCTAAATATATGGATGTATGCATATATAGCTATATAGTTATGGAAGGCTAAAAAATGACGTACCCTGCGTATAATTTCTTCAGCCTATGATGCTTTTTATCTTTATTATTCTTAGTATCGCTATGAATGTCATCTCAGGAGAAGGCTATAATACACCACAAGAGTTTTAAGCGAATCTTGCTAATTTTAGGTAAAAAAAAGAGTTCTGCACAGATTTGAAGACTGCAACGCTGTATTGTGGGTGCTCGCAGAAACCTACCAGGCCTGTGCCTTGTCAGTGAATGTCACGTCGCAAAAACCAGTAGAAGGCCGCGTTGCAGGTGAAACCTTTTTCAGGTACAAGCAAGAATTTTAGCGCAGCTAACCAATCCCGTTATTTACATTTTGCTTGCCTGCCTGCCGTGGATTATTCTAGGCTTTTTTCCCAGCTCGCAGCATTGTATCCACTGATCGTCTGCTTGCGGTAGGTACAGTTGGAAGCAGCCAATATGATCAGACATAAGGCCTTGCCCATAAGCATTCCCCAACCTCCAAGAACTGAACCTACCTGCCTGAATTGTAAGTAGCTACCTTCATGTTCTCCATGAAACAACTGAGCGTACCTTTTTAAAAAAATGTCGGCAGCAGCAGCGACCAATGAGATTTTGTAGGCCACCGCTTTCCCCTTACTGGCTGAATAAAATAGCAGTTCGGTGGAACATCCAATTTATCTGGCTGCTGTGGCTTCTTGGGAAGACAGCCTAGTACATGTTTGCCAACTTCCAACTCCAATGGAGACTGACTGTAAATGGCAGCCGTGCTATAATATATATGGTTCCAAGCTGTACGTGTCATACTAGAGCCTTAATGACATCACGATGCAGCTTTAACTGTCAGACATCCAGGCTTATTGCATACAGTCTCTGTCTATCTATCTATCTATCTATCTATCTATCTATCTATCTATCTGTCCCTGTGTATAGATAAATATCTATATAAATATATAGAAATACATATATATAGATATAGATTTTTATGGATATCTAGCTAAATATATGGATGTATGCATATATAGCTATATAGTTATGGAAGGCTAAAAAATGACGTACCCTGCGCATAATTTCTTCAGCCTATGATGCTTTTTATCTTTATTATTCTTAGTATCGCTATGAATGTCATCTCAGGAGAAGGCTATAATACACCACAAGAGTTTTAAACGAATCTTGCTAATTTTAGGTAAAAAAAAGAGTTCTGCACAGATTTGAAGACTGCAACGCTGTATTGTGGGTGCTCGCAGAAACCTACCAGCGCCTGTGCCTTGTCAGTGAATGTCACGTCGCAAAAACCAGTAGAAGGCCGCGTTGCAGGTGAAACCTTTTTCAGGTACAAGCAAGAATTTTAGCGCAGCTAACCAATCCCGTTATTTACATTTTGCTTGCCTGCCTGCCGTGGATTATTCTAGGCTTTTTTCCCAGCTCGCAGCATTGTATCCACTGATCGTCTGCTTGCGGTAGGTACAGTTGGAAGCAGCCAATATTATCAGACATAAGGCCTTGCCCATAAGCATTCCCCAACCTCCAAGAACTGAACCTACCTGCCTGAATTGTAAGTAGCTACCTTCATGTTCTCCATGAAACAACTGAGCGTACCTTTTTAAAAAAATGTCGGCAGCAGCAGCGACCAATGAGATTTTGTAGGCCACCGCTTTCCCCTTACTGGCTGAATAAAATAGCAGTTCGGTGGAACATCCAATTTATCTGGCTGCTGTGGCTTCTTGGGAAGACAGCCTAGTACATGTTTGCCAACTTCCAACTCCAATGGAGACTGACTGTAAATGGCAGCCGTGCTATAATATATATGGTTCCAAGCTGTACGTGTCATACTAGAGCCTTAATGACATCACGATGCAGCTTTAACTGTCAGACATCCAGGCTTATTGCATACAGTCTCTGTCTATCTATCTATCTATCTATGTATCTATCTATCTATCTATCTATCTATCTATCTGTCCCTGTGTATAGATAAATATCTATATAAATATATAGAAATACATATATATCGATATAGATTTTTATGGATATCTAGCTAAATATATGGATGTATGCATATATAGCTATATAGTTATGGAAGGCTAAAAAATGACGTACCCTGCGTATAATTTCTTCAGCCTATGATGCTTTTTATCTTTATTATTCTTAGTATCGCTATGAATGTCATCTCAGGAGAAGGCTATAATACACCACAAGAGTTTTAAGCGAATCTTGCTAATTTTAGGTAAAAAAAAGAGTTCTGCACAGATTTGAAGACTGCAACGCTGTATTGTGGGTGCTCGCAGAAACCTACCAGGCCTGTGCCTTGTCAGTGAATGTCACGTCGCAAAAACCAGTAGAAGGCCGCGTTGCAGGTGAAACCTTTTTCAGGTACAAGCAAGAATTTTAGCGCAGCTAACCAATCCCGTTATTTACATTTTGCTTGCCTGCCTGCCGTGGATTATTCTAGGCTTTTTTCCCAGCTCGCAGCATTGTATCCACTGATCGTCTGCTTGCGGTAGGTACAGTTGGAAGCAGCCAATATGATCAGACATAAGGCCTTGCCCATAAGCATTCCCCAACCTCCAAGAACTGAACCTACCTGCCTGAATTGTAAGTAGCTACCTTAATGTTCTCCATGAAACAACTGAGCGTACCTTTTTAAAAAAATGTCGGCAGCAGCAGCGACCAATGAGATTTTGTAGGCCACCGCTTTCCCCTTACTGGCTGAATAAAATAGCAGTTCGGTGGAACATCCAATTTATCTGGCTGCTGTGGCTTCTTGGGAAGACAGCCTAGTACATGTTTGCCAACTTCCAACTCCAATGGAGACTGACTGTAAATGGCAGCCGTGCTATAATATATATGGTTCCAAGCTGTACGTGTCATAATAGAGTCTTAATGACATCACGATGCAGCTTTAACTGTCAGACATCCAGGCTTATTGCATACAGTCTCTGTCTATCTATCTATCTATCTATCTATCTATCTATCTATCTATCTATCTATCTATCTGTCCCTGTGTATAGATAAATATCTATATAAATATATAGAAATACATATATATCGATATAGATTTTTATGGATATCTAGCTAAATATATGGATGTATGCATATATAGCTATATAGTTATGGAAGGCTAAAAAATGACGTACCCTGCGTATAATTTCTTCAGCCTATGATGCTTTTTATCTTTATTATTCTTAGTATCGCTATGAATGTCATCTCAGGAGAAGGCTATAATACACCACAAGAGTTTTAAGCGAATCTTGCTAATTTTAGGTAAAAAAAAGAGTTCTGCACAGATTTGAAGACTGCAACGCTGTATTGTGGGTGCTCGCAGAAACCTACCAGGCCTGTGCCTTGTCAGTGAATGTCACGTCGCAAAAACCAGTAGAAGGCCGCGTTGCAGGTGAAACCTTTTTCAGGTACAAGCAAGAATTTTAGCGCAGCTAACCAATCCCGTTATTTACATTTTGCTTGCCTGCCTGCCGTGGATTATTCTAGGCTTTTTTCCCAGCTCGCAGCATTGTATCCACTGATCGTCTGCTTGCGGTAGGTACAGTTGGAAGCAGCCAATATGATCAGACATAAGGCCTTGCCCATAAGCATTCCCCAACCTCCAAGAACTGAACCTACCTGCCTGAATTGTAAGTAGCTACCTTCATGTTCTCCATGAAACAACTGAGCGTACCTTTTTAAAAAAATGTCGGCAGCAGCAGCGACCAATGAGATTTTGTAGGCCACCGCTTTCCCCTTACTGGCTGAATAAAATAGCAGTTCGGTGGAACATCCAATTTATCTGGCTGCTGTGGCTTCTTGGGAAGACAGCCTAGTACATGTTTGCCAACTTCCAACTCCAATGGAGACTGACTGTAAATGGCAGCCGTGCTATAATATATATGGTTCCAAGCTGTACGTGTCATACTAGAGCCTTAATGACATCACGATGCAGCTTTAACTGTCAGACATCCAGGCTTATTGCATACAGTCTCTGTCTATCTATCTATCTATCTATCTATCTATCTATCTATCTATCTATCTATCTATCTGTCCCTGTGTATAGATAAATATCTATATAAATATATAGAAATACATATATATAGATATAGATTTTTATGGATATCTAGCTAAATATATGGATGTATGCATATATAGCTATATAGTTATGGAAGGCTAAAAAATGACGTACCCTGCGCATAATTTCTTCAGCCTATGATGCTTTTTATCTTTATTATTCTTAGTATCGCTATGAATGTCATCTCAGGAGAAGGCTATAATACACCACAAGAGTTTTAAACGAATCTTGCTAATTTTAGGTAAAAAAAAGAGTTCTGCACAGATTTGAAGACTGCAACGCTGTATTGTGGGTGCTCGCAGAAACCTACCAGCGCCTGTGCCTTGTCAGTGAATGTCACGTCGCAAAAACCAGTAGAAGGCCGCGTTGCAGGTGAAACCTTTTTCAGGTACAAGCAAGAATTTTAGCGCAGCTAACCAATCCCGTTATTTACATTTTGCTTGCCTGCCTGCCGTGGATTATTCTAGGCTTTTTTCCCAGCTCGCAGCATTGTATCCACTGATCGTCTGCTTGCGGTAGGTACAGTTGGAAGCAGCCAATATTATCAGACATAAGGCCTTGCCCATAAGCATTCCCCAACCTCCAAGAACTGAACCTACCTGCCTGAATTGTAAGTAGCTACCTTCATGTTCTCCATGAAACAACTGAGCGTACCTTTTTAAAAAAATGTCGGCAGCAGCAGCGACCAATGAGATTTTGTAGGCCACCGCTTTCCCCTTACTGGCTGAATAAAATAGCAGTTCGGTGGAACATCCAATTTATCTGGCTGCTGTGGCTTCTTGGGAAGACAGCCTAGTACATGTTTGCCAACTTCCAACTCCAATGGAGACTGACTGTAAATGGCAGCCGTGCTATAATATATATGGTTCCAAGCTGTACGTGTCATACTAGAGCCTTAATGACATCACGATGCAGCTTTAACTGTCAGACATCCAGGCTTATTGCATACAGTCTCTGTCTATCTATCTATCTATCTATCTATCTATCTATCTATCTATCTGTCCCTGTGTATAGATAAATATCTATATAAATATATAGAAATACATATATATCGATATAGATTTTTATGGATATCTAGCTAAATATATGGATGTATGCATATATAGCTATATAGTTATGGAAGGCTAAAAAATGACGTACCCTGCGTATAATTTCTTCAGCCTATGATGCTTTTTATCTTTATTATTCTTAGTATCGCTATGAATGTCATCTCAGGAGAAGGCTATAATACACCACAAGAGTTTTAAGCGAATCTTGCTAATTTTAGGTAAAAAAAAGAGTTCTGCACAGATTTGAAGACTGCAACGCTGTATTGTGGGTGCTCGCAGAAACCTACCAGGCCTGTGCCTTGTCAGTGAATGTCACGTCGCAAAAACCAGTAGAAGGCCGCGTTGCAGGTGAAACCTTTTTCAGGTACAAGCAAGAATTTTAGCGCAGCTAACCAATCCCGTTATTTACATTTTGCTTGCCTGCCTGCCGTGGATTATTCTAGGCTTTTTTCCCAGCTCGCAGCATTGTATCCACTGATCGTCTGCTTGCGGTAGGTACAGTTGGAAGCAGCCAATATGATCAGACATAAGGCCTTGCCCATAAGCATTCCCCAACCTCCAAGAACTGAACCTACCTGCCTGAATTGTAAGTAGCTACCTTAATGTTCTCCATGAAACAACTGAGCGTACCTTTTTAAAAAAATGTCGGCAGCAGCAGCGACCAATGAGATTTTGTAGGCCACCGCTTTCCCCTTACTGGCTGAATAAAATAGCAGTTCGGTGGAACATCCAATTTATCTGGCTGCTGTGGCTTCTTGGGAAGACAGCCTAGTACATGTTTGCCAACTTCCAACTCCAATGGAGACTGACTGTAAATGGCAGCCGTGCTATAATATATATGGTTCCAAGCTGTACGTGTCATACTAGAGCCTTAATGACATCACGATGCAGCTTTAACTGTCAGACATCCAGGCTTATTGCATACAGTCTCTGTCTATCTATCTATCTATCTATCTATCTATCTATCTATCTATCTGTCCCTGTGTATAGATAAATATCTATATAAATATATAGAAATACATATATATCGATATAGATTTTTATGGATATCTAGCTAAATATATGGATGTATGCATATATAGCTATATAGTTATGGAAGGCTAAAAAATGACGTACCCTGCGTATAATTTCTTCAGCCTATGATGCTTTTTATCTTTATTATTCTTAGTATCGCTATGAATGTCATCTCAGGAGAAGGCTATAATACACCACAAGAGTTTTAAGCGAATCTTGCTAATTTTAGGTAAAAAAAAGAGTTCTGCACAGATTTGAAGACTGCAACGCTGTATTGTGGGTGCTCGCAGAAACCTACCAGGCCTGTGCCTTGTCAGTGAATGTCACGTCGCAAAAACCAGTAGAAGGCCGCGTTGCAGGTGAAACCTTTTTCAGGTACAAGCAAGAATTTTAGCGCAGCTAACCAATCCCGTTATTTACATTTTGCTTGCCTGCCTGCCGTGGATTATTCTAGGCTTTTTTCCCAGCTCGCAGCATTGTATCCACTGATCGTCTGCTTGCGGTAGGTACAGTTGGAAGCAGCCAATATGATCAGACATAAGGCCTTGCCCATAAGCATTCCCCAACCTCCAAGAACTGAACCTACCTGCCTGAATTGTAAGTAGCTACCTTAATGTTCTCCATGAAACAACTGAGCGTACCTTTTTAAAAAAATGTCGGCAGCAGCAGCGACCAATGAGATTTTGTAGGCCACCGCTTTCCCCTTACTGGCTGAATAAAATAGCAGTTCGGTGGAACATCCAATTTATCTGGCTGCTGTGGCTTCTTGGGAAGACAGCCTAGTACATGTTTGCCAACTTCCAACTCCAATGGAGACTGACTGTAAATGGCAGCCGTGCTATAATATATATGGTTCCAAGCTGTACGTGTCATACTAGAGCCTTAATGACATCACGATGCAGCTTTAACTGTCAGACATCCAGGCTTATTGCATACAGTCTCTGTCTATCTATCTATCTATCTATCTATCTATCTATCTATCTGTCCCTGTGTATAGATAAATATCTATATAAATATATAGAAATACATATATATAGATATAGATTTTTATGGATATCTAGCTAAATATATGGATGTATGCATATATAGCTATATAGTTATGGAAGGCTAAAAAATGACGTACCCTGCGTATAATTTCTTCAGCCTATGATGCTTTTTATCTTTATTATTCTTAGTATCGCTATGAATGTCATCTCAGGAGAAGGCTATAATACACCACAAGAGTTTTAAACGAATCTTGCTAATTTTAGGTAAAAAAAAGAGTTCTGCACAGATTTGAAGACTGCAACGCTGTATTGTGGGTGCTCGCAGAAACCTACCAGCGCCTGTGCCTTGTCAGTGAATGTCACGTCGCAAAAACCAGTAGAAGGCCGCGTTGCAGGTGAAACCTTTTTCAGGTACAAGCAAGAATTTTAGCGCAGCTAACCAATCCCGTTATTTACATTTTGCTTGCCTGCCTGCCGTGGATTATTCTAGGCTTTTTTCCCAGCTCGCAGCATTGTATCCACTGATCGTCTGCTTGCGGTAGGTACAGTTGGAAGCAGCCAATATTATCAGACATAAGGCCTTGCCCATAAGCATTCCCCAACCTCCAAGAACTGAACCTACCTGCCTGAATTGTAAGTAGCTACCTTCATGTTCTCCATGAAACAACTGAGCGTACCTTTTTAAAAAAATGTCGGCAGCAGCAGCGACCAATGAGATTTTGTAGGCCACCGCTTTCCCCTTACTGGCTGAATAAAATAGCAGTTCGGTGGAACATCCAATTTATCTGGCTGCTGTGGCTTCTTGGGAAGACAGCCTAGTACATGTTTGCCAACTTCCAACTCCAATGGAGACTGACTGTAAATGGCAGCCGTGCTATAATATATATGGTTCCAAGCTGTACGTGTCATACTAGAGCCTTAATGACATCACGATGCAGCTTTAACTGTCAGACATCCAGGCTTATTGCATACAGTCTCTGTCTATCTATCTATCTATCTATCTATCTATCTATCTGTCCCTGTGTATAGATAAATATCTATATAAATATATAGAAATACATATATATAGATATAGATTTTTATGGATATCTAGCTAAATATATGGATGTATGCATATATAGCTATATAGTTATGGAAGGCTAAAAAATGACGTACCCTGCGTATAATTTCTTCAGCCTATGATGCTTTTTATCTTTATTATTCTTAGTATCGCTATGAATGTCATCTCAGGAGAAGGCTATAATACACCACAAGAGTTTTAAGCGAATCTTGCTAATTTTAGGTAAAAAAAAGAGTTCTGCACAGATTTGAAGACTGCAACGCTGTATTGTGGGTGCTCGCAGAAACCTACCAGGCCTGTGCCTTGTCAGTGAATGTCACGTCGCAAAAACCAGTAGAAGGCCGCGTTGCAGGTGAAACCTTTTTCAGGTACAAGCAAGAATTTTAGCGCAGCTAACCAATCCCGTTATTTACATTTTGCTTGCCTGCCTGCCGTGGATTATTCTAGGCTTTTTTCCCAGCTCGCAGCATTGTATCCACTGATCGTCTGCTTGCGGTAGGTACAGTTGGAAGCAGCCAATATGATCAGACATAAGGCCTTGCCCATAAGCATTCCCCAACCTCCAAGAACTGAACCTACCTGCCTGAATTGTAAGTAGCTACCTTCATGTTCTCCATGAAACAACTGAGCGTACCTTTTTAAAAAAATGTCGGCAGCAGCAGCGACCAATGAGATTTTGTAGGCCACCGCTTTCCCCTTACTGGCTGAATAAAATAGCAGTTCGGTGGAACATCCAATTTATCTGGCTGCTGTGGCTTCTTGGGAAGACAGCCTAGTACATGTTTGCCAACTTCCAACTCCAATGGAGACTGACTGTAAATGGCAGCCGTGCTATAATATATATGGTTCCAAGCTGTACGTGTCATACTAGAGCCTTAATGACATCACGATGCAGCTTTAACTGTCAGACATCCAGGCTTATTGCATACAGTCTCTGTCTATCTATCTATCTATCTATCTATCTATCTATCTATCTGTCCCTGTGTATAGATAAATATCTATATAAATATATAGAAATACATATATATAGATATAGATTTTTATGGATATCTAGCTAAATATATGGATGTATGCATATATAGCTATATAGTTATGGAAGGCTAAAAAATGACGTACCCTGCGCATAATTTCTTCAGCCTATGATGCTTTTTATCTTTATTATTCTTAGTATCGCTATGAATGTCATCTCAGGAGAAGGCTATAATACACCACAAGAGTTTTAAACGAATCTTGCTAATTTTAGGTAAAAAAAAGAGTTCTGCACAGATTTGAAGACTGCAACGCTGTATTGTGGGTGCTCGCAGAAACCTACCAGCGCCTGTGCCTTGTCAGTGAATGTCACGTCGCAAAAACCAGTAGAAGGCCGCGTTGCAGGTGAAACCTTTTTCAGGTACAAGCAAGAATTTTAGCGCAGCTAACCAATCCCGTTATTTACATTTTGCTTGCCTGCCTGCCGTGGATTATTCTAGGCTTTTTTCCCAGCTCGCAGCATTGTATCCACTGATCGTCTGCTTGCGGTAGGTACAGTTGGAAGCAGCCAATATTATCAGACATAAGGCCTTGCCCATAAGCATTCCCCAACCTCCAAGAACTGAACCTACCTGCCTGAATTGTAAGTAGCTACCTTCATGTTCTCCATGAAACAACTGAGCGTACCTTTTTAAAAAAATGTCGGCAGCAGCAGCGACCAATGAGATTTTGTAGGCCACCGCTTTCCCCTTACTGGCTGAATAAAATAGCAGTTCGGTGGAACATCCAATTTATCTGGCTGCTGTGGCTTCTTGGGAAGACAGCCTAGTACATGTTTGCCAACTTCCAACTCCAATGGAGACTGACTGTAAATGGCAGCCGTGCTATAATATATATGGTTCCAAGCTGTACGTGTCATACTAGAGCCTTAATGACATCACGATGCAGCTTTAACTGTCAGACATCCAGGCTTATTGCATACAGTCTCTGTCTATCTATCTATCTATCTATCTATCTATCTATCTATCTATCTATCTATCTATCTGTCCCTGTGTATAGATAAATATCTATATAAATATATAGAAATACATATATATCGATATAGATTTTTATGGATATCTAGCTAAATATATGGATGTATGCATATATAGCTATATAGTTATGGAAGGCTAAAAAATGACGTACCCTGCGTATAATTTCTTCAGCCTATGATGCTTTTTATCTTTATTATTCTTAGTATCGCTATGAATGTCATCTCAGGAGAAGGCTATAATACACCACAAGAGTTTTAAGCGAATCTTGCTAATTTTAGGTAAAAAAAAGAGTTCTGCACAGATTTGAAGACTGCAACGCTGTATTGTGGGTGCTCGCAGAAACCTACCAGGCCTGTGCCTTGTCAGTGAATGTCACGTCGCAAAAACCAGTAGAAGGCCGCGTTGCAGGTGAAACCTTTTTCAGGTACAAGCAAGAATTTTAGCGCAGCTAACCAATCCCGTTATTTACATTTTGCTTGCCTGCCTGCCGTGGATTATTCTAGGCTTTTTTCCCAGCTCGCAGCATTGTATCCACTGATCGTCTGCTTGCGGTAGGTACAGTTGGAAGCAGCCAATATGATCAGACATAAGGCCTTGCCCATAAGCATTCCCCAACCTCCAAGAACTGAACCTACCTGCCTGAATTGTAAGTAGCTACCTTAATGTTCTCCATGAAACAACTGAGCGTACCTTTTTAAAAAAATGTCGGCAGCAGCAGCGACCAATGAGATTTTGTAGGCCACCGCTTTCCCCTTACTGGCTGAATAAAATAGCAGTTCGGTGGAACATCCAATTTATCTGGCTGCTGTGGCTTCTTGGGAAGACAGCCTAGTACATGTTTGCCAACTTCCAACTCCAATGGAGACTGACTGTAAATGGCAGCCGTGCTATAATATATATGGTTCCAAGCTGTACGTGTCATAATAGAGTCTTAATGACATCACGATGCAGCTTTAACTGTCAGACATCCAGGCTTATTGCATACAGTCTCTGTCTATCTATCTATCTATCTATCTATCTATCTATCTATCTATCTGTCCCTGTGTATAGATAAATATCTATATAAATATATAGAAATACATATATATCGATATAGATTTTTATGGATATCTAGCTAAATATATGGATGTATGCATATATAGCTATATAGTTATGGAAGGCTAAAAAATGACGTACCCTGCGTATAATTTCTTCAGCCTATGATGCTTTTTATCTTTATTATTCTTAGTATCGCTATGAATGTCATCTCAGGAGAAGGCTATAATACACCACAA
Organism: Eleutherodactylus coqui; assembly: GCF_035609145.1. NCBI lineage: Eukaryota > Metazoa > Chordata > Amphibia > Anura > Eleutherodactylidae > Eleutherodactylus > Eleutherodactylus coqui. The sequence goes on from NW_027101827.1 coordinate 37,465, forward strand.
GAGTTTTAAGCGAATCTTGCTAATTTTAGGTAAAAAAAAGAGTTCTGCACAGATTTGAAGACTGCAACGCTGTATTGTGGGTGCTCGCAGAAACCTACCAGGCCTGTGCCTTGTCAGTGAATGTCACGTCGCAAAAACCAGTAGAAGGCCGCGTTGCAGGTGAAACCTTTTTCAGGTACAAGCAAGAATTTTAGCGCAGCTAACCAATCCCGTTATTTACATTTTGCTTGCCTGCCTGCCGTGGATTATTCTAGGCTTTTTTCCCAGCTCGCAGCATTGTATCCACTGATCGTCTGCTTGCGGTAGGTACAGTTGGAAGCAGCCAATATGATCAGACATAAGGCCTTGCCCATAAGCATTCCCCAACCTCCAAGAACTGAACCTACCTGCCTGAATTGTAAGTAGCTACCTTCATGTTCTCCATGAAACAACTGAGCGTACCTTTTTAAAAAAATGTCGGCAGCAGCAGCGACCAATGAGATTTTGTAGGCCACCGCTTTCCCCTTACTGGCTGAATAAAATAGCAGTTCGGTGGAACATCCAATTTATCTGGCTGCTGTGGCTTCTTGGGAAGACAGCCTAGTACATGTTTGCCAACTTCCAACTCCAATGGAGACTGACTGTAAATGGCAGCCGTGCTATAATATATATGGTTCCAAGCTGTACGTGTCATACTAGAGCCTTAATGACATCACGATGCAGCTTTAACTGTCAGACATCCAGGCTTATTGCATACAGTCTCTGTCTATCTATCTATCTATCTATCTATCTATCTATCTATCTATCTATCTGTCCCTGTGTATAGATAAATATCTATATAAATATATAGAAATACATATATATAGATATAGATTTTTATGGATATCTAGCTAAATATATGGATGTATGCATATATAGCTATATAGTTATGGAAGGCTAAAAAATGACGTACCCTGCGCATAATTTCTTCAGCCTATGATGCTTTTTATCTTTATTATTCTTAGTATCGCTATGAATGTCATCTCAGGAGAAGGCTATAATACACCACAAGAGTTTTAAACGAATCTTGCTAATTTTAGGTAAAAAAAAGAGTTCTGCACAGATTTGAAGACTGCAACGCTGTATTGTGGGTGCTCGCAGAAACCTACCAGCGCCTGTGCCTTGTCAGTGAATGTCACGTCGCAAAAACCAGTAGAAGGCCGCGTTGCAGGTGAAACCTTTTTCAGGTACAAGCAAGAATTTTAGCGCAGCTAACCAATCCCGTTATTTACATTTTGCTTGCCTGCCTGCCGTGGATTATTCTAGGCTTTTTTCCCAGCTCGCAGCATTGTATCCACTGATCGTCTGCTTGCGGTAGGTACAGTTGGAAGCAGCCAATATTATCAGACATAAGGCCTTGCCCATAAGCATTCCCCAACCTCCAAGAACTGAACCTACCTGCCTGAATTGTAAGTAGCTACCTTCATGTTCTCCATGAAACAACTGAGCGTACCTTTTTAAAAAAATGTCGGCAGCAGCAGCGACCAATGAGATTTTGTAGGCCACCGCTTTCCCCTTACTGGCTGAATAAAATAGCAGTTCGGTGGAACATCCAATTTATCTGGCTGCTGTGGCTTCTTGGGAAGACAGCCTAGTACATGTTTGCCAACTTCCAACTCCAATGGAGACTGACTGTAAATGGCAGCCGTGCTATAATATATATGGTTCCAAGCTGTACGTGTCATACTAGAGCCTTAATGACATCACGATGCAGCTTTAACTGTCAGACATCCAGGCTTATTGCATACAGTCTCTGTCTATCTATCTATCTATCTATCTATCTATCTATCTATCTATCTATCTATCTGTCCCTGTGTATAGATAAATATCTATATAAATATATAGAAATACATATATATCGATATAGATTTTTATGGATATCTAGCTAAATATATGGATGTATGCATATATAGCTATATAGTTATGGAAGGCTAAAAAATGACGTACCCTGCGTATAATTTCTTCAGCCTATGATGCTTTTTATCTTTATTATTCTTAGTATCGCTATGAATGTCATCTCAGGAGAAGGCTATAATACACCACAAGAGTTTTAAGCGAATCTTGCTAATTTTAGGTAAAAAAAAGAGTTCTGCACAGATTTGAAGACTGCAACGCTGTATTGTGGGTGCTCGCAGAAACCTACCAGGCCTGTGCCTTGTCAGTGAATGTCACGTCGCAAAAACCAGTAGAAGGCCGCGTTGCAGGTGAAACCTTTTTCAGGTACAAGCAAGAATTTTAGCGCAGCTAACCAATCCCGTTATTTACATTTTGCTTGCCTGCCTGCCGTGGATTATTCTAGGCTTTTTTCCCAGCTCGCAGCATTGTATCCACTGATCGTCTGCTTGCGGTAGGTACAGTTGGAAGCAGCCAATATGATCAGACATAAGGCCTTGCCCATAAGCATTCCCCAACCTCCAAGAACTGAACCTACCTGCCTGAATTGTAAGTAGCTACCTTAATGTTCTCCATGAAACAACTGAGCGTACCTTTTTAAAAAAATGTCGGCAGCAGCAGCGACCAATGAGATTTTGTAGGCCACCGCTTTCCCCTTACTGGCTGAATAAAATAGCAGTTCGGTGGAACATCCAATTTATCTGGCTGCTGTGGCTTCTTGGGAAGACAGCCTAGTACATGTTTGCCAACTTCCAACTCCAATGGAGACTGACTGTAAATGGCAGCCGTGCTATAATATATATGGTTCCAAGCTGTACGTGTCATAATAGAGCCTTAATGACATCACGATGCAGCTTTAACTGTCAGACATCCAGGCTTATTGCATACAGTCTCTGTCTATCTATCTATCTATCTATCTATCTATCTATCTATCTATCTATCTGTCCCTGTGTATAGATAAATATCTATATAAATATATAGAAATACATATATATCGATATAGATTTTTATGGATATCTAGCTAAATATATGGATGTATGCATATATAGCTATATAGTTATGGAAGGCTAAAAAATGACGTACCCTGCGTATAATTTCTTCAGCCTATGATGCTTTTTATCTTTATTATTCTTAGTATCGCTATGAATGTCATCTCAGGAGAAGGCTATAATACACCACAAGAGTTTTAAGCGAATCTTGCTAATTTTAGGTAAAAAAAAGAGTTCTGCACAGATTTGAAGACTGCAACGCTGTATTGTGGGTGCTCGCAGAAACCTACCAGGCCTGTGCCTTGTCAGTGAATGTCACGTCGCAAAAACCAGTAGAAGGCCGCGTTGCAGGTGAAACCTTTTTCAGGTACAAGCAAGAATTTTAGCGCAGCTAACCAATCCCGTTATTTACATTTTGCTTGCCTGCCTGCCGTGGATTATTCTAGGCTTTTTTCCCAGCTCGCAGCATTGTATCCACTGATCGTCTGCTTGCGGTAGGTACAGTTGGAAGCAGCCAATATGATCAGACATAAGGCCTTGCCCATAAGCATTCCCCAACCTCCAAGAACTGAACCTACCTGCCTGAATTGTAAGTAGCTACCTTAATGTTCTCCATGAAACAACTGAGCGTACCTTTTTAAAAAAATGTCGGCAGCAGCAGCGACCAATGAGATTTTGTAGGCCACCGCTTTCCCCTTACTGGCTGAATAAAATAGCAGTTCGGTGGAACATCCAATTTATCTGGCTGCTGTGGCTTCTTGGGAAGACAGCCTAGTACATGTTTGCCAACTTCCAACTCCAATGGAGACTGACTGTAAATGGCAGCCGTGCTATAATATATATGGTTCCAAGCTGTACGTGTCATAATAGAGTCTTAATGACATCACGATGCAGCTTTAACTGTCAGACATCCAGGCTTATTGCATACAGTCTCTGTCTATCTATCTATCTATCTATCTATCTATCTGTCCCTGTGTATAGATAAATATCTATATAAATATATAGAAATACATATATATCGATATAGATTTTTATGGATATCTAGCTAAATATATGGATGTATGCATATATAGCTATATAGTTATGGAAGGCTAAAAAATGACGTACCCTGCGTATAATTTCTTCAGCCTATGATGCTTTTTATCTTTATTATTCTTAGTATCGCTATGAATGTCATCTCAGGAGAAGGCTATAATACACCACAAGAGTTTTAAGCGAATCTTGCTAATTTTAGGTAAAAAAAAGAGTTCTGCACAGATTTGAAGACTGCAACGCTGTATTGTGGGTGCTCGCAGAAACCTACCAGGCCTGTGCCTTGTCAGTGAATGTCACGTCGCAAAAACCAGTAGAAGGCCGCGTTGCAGGTGAAACCTTTTTCAGGTACAAGCAAGAATTTTAGCGCAGCTAACCAATCCCGTTATTTACATTTTGCTTGCCTGCCTGCCGTGGATTATTCTAGGCTTTTTTCCCAGCTCGCAGCATTGTATCCACTGATCGTCTGCTTGCGGTAGGTACAGTTGGAAGCAGCCAATATGATCAGACATAAGGCCTTGCCCATAAGCATTCCCCAACCTCCAAGAACTGAACCTACCTGCCTGAATTGTAAGTAGCTACCTTCATGTTCTCCATGAAACAACTGAGCGTACCTTTTTAAAAAAATGTCGGCAGCAGCAGCGACCAATGAGATTTTGTAGGCCACCGCTTTCCCCTTACTGGCTGAATAAAATAGCAGTTCGGTGGAACATCCAATTTATCTGGCTGCTGTGGCTTCTTGGGAAGACAGCCTAGTACATGTTTGCCAACTTCCAACTCCAATGGAGACTGACTGTAAATGGCAGCCGTGCTATAATATATATGGTTCCAAGCTGTACGTGTCATAATAGAGCCTTAATGACATCACGATGCAGCTTTAACTGTCAGACATCCAGGCTTATTGCATACAGTCTCTGTCTATCTATCTATCTATCTATCTATCTATCTATCTGTCCCTGTGTATAGATAAATATCTATATAAATATATAGAAATACATATATATAGATATAGATTTTTATGGATATCTAGCTAAATATATGGATGTATGCATATATAGCTATATAGTTATGGAAGGCTAAAAAATGACGTACCCTGCGTATAATTTCTTCAGCCTATGATGCTTTTTATCTTTATTATTCTTAGTATCGCTATGAATGTCATCTCAGGAGAAGGCTATAATACACCACAAGAGTTTTAAACGAATCTTGCTAATTTTAGGTAAAAAAAAGAGTTCTGCACAGATTTGAAGACTGCAACGCTGTATTGTGGGTGCTCGCAGAAACCTACCAGCGCCTGTGCCTTGTCAGTGAATGTCACGTCGCAAAAACCAGTAGAAGGCCGCGTTGCAGGTGAAACCTTTTTCAGGTACAAGCAAGAATTTTAGCGCAGCTAACCAATCCCGTTATTTACATTTTGCTTGCCTGCCTGCCGTGGATTATTCTAGGCTTTTTTCCCAGCTCGCAGCATTGTATCCACTGATCGTCTACTTGCGGTAGGTACAGTTGGAAGCAGCCAATATTATCAGACATAAGGCCTTGCCCATAAGCATTCCCCAACCTCCAAGAACTGAACCTACCTGCCTGAATTGTAAGTAGCTACCTTCATGTTCTCCATGAAACAACTGAGCGTACCTTTTTAAAAAAATGTCGGCAGCAGCAGCGACCAATGAGATTTTGTAGGCCACCGCTTTCCCCTTACTGGCTGAATAAAATAGCAGTTCGGTGGAACATCCAATTTATCTGGCTGCTGTGGCTTCTTGGGAAGACAGCCTAGTACATGTTTGCCAACTTCCAACTCCAATGGAGACTGACTGTAAATGGCAGCCGTGCTATAATATATATGGTTCCAAGCTGTACGTGTCATACTAGAGCCTTAATGACATCACGATGCAGCTTTAACTGTCAGACATCCAGGCTTATTGCATACAGTCTCTGTCTATCTATCTATCTATCTATCTATCTATCTATCTATCTGTCCCTGTGTATAGATAAATATCTATATAAATATATAGAAATACATATATATCGATATAGATTTTTATGGATATCTAGCTAAATATATGGATGTATGCATATATAGCTATATAGTTATGGAAGGCTAAAAAATGACGTACCCTGCGTATAATTTCTTCAGCCTATGATGCTTTTTATCTTTATTATTCTTAGTATCGCTATGAATGTCATCTCAGGAGAAGGCTATAATACACCACAAGAGTTTTAAGCGAATCTTGCTAATTTTAGGTAAAAAAAAGAGTTCTGCACAGATTTGAAGACTGCAACGCTGTATTGTGGGTGCTCGCAGAAACCTACCAGGCCTGTGCCTTGTCAGTGAATGTCACGTCGCAAAAACCAGTAGAAGGCCGCGTTGCAGGTGAAACCTTTTTCAGGTACAAGCAAGAATTTTAGCGCAGCTAACCAATCCCGTTATTTACATTTTGCTTGCCTGCCTGCCGTGGATTATTCTAGGCTTTTTTCCCAGCTCGCAGCATTGTATCCACTGATCGTCTGCTTGCGGTAGGTACAGTTGGAAGCAGCCAATATGATCAGACATAAGGCCTTGCCCATAAGCATTCCCCAACCTCCAAGAACTGAACCTACCTGCCTGAATTGTAAGTAGCTACCTTAATGTTCTCCATGAAACAACTGAGCGTACCTTTTTAAAAAAATGTCGGCAGCAGCAGCGACCAATGAGATTTTGTAGGCCACCGCTTTCCCCTTACTGGCTGAATAAAATAGCAGTTCGGTGGAACATCCAATTTATCTGGCTGCTGTGGCTTCTTGGGAAGACAGCCTAGTACATGTTTGCCAACTTCCAACTCCAATGGAGACTGACTGTAAATGGCAGCCGTGCTATAATATATATGGTTCCAAGCTGTACGTGTCATACTAGAGCCTTAATGACATCACGATGCAGCTTTAACTGTCAGACATCCAGGCTTATTGCATACAGTCTCTGTCTATCTATCTATCTATCTATCTATCTATCTATCTATCTGTCCCTGTGTATAGATAAATATCTATATAAATATATAGAAATACATATATATCGATATAGATTTTTATGGATATCTAGCTAAATATATGGATGTATGCATATATAGCTATATAGTTATGGAAGGCTAAAAAATGACGTACCCTGCGTATAATTTCTTCAGCCTATGATGCTTTTTATCTTTATTATTCTTAGTATCGCTATGAATGTCATCTCAGGAGAAGGCTATAATACACCACAAGAGTTTTAAGCGAATCTTGCTAATTTTAGGTAAAAAAAAGAGTTCTGCACAGATTTGAAGACTGCAACGCTGTATTGTGGGTGCTCGCAGAAACCTACCAGGCCTGTGCCTTGTCAGTGAATGTCACGTCGCAAAAACCAGTAGAAGGCCGCGTTGCAGGTGAAACCTTTTTCAGGTACAAGCAAGAATTTTAGCGCAGCTAACCAATCCCGTTATTTACATTTTGCTTGCCTGCCTGCCGTGGATTATTCTAGGCTTTTTTCCCAGCTCGCAGCATTGTATCCACTGATCGTCTGCTTGCGGTAGGTACAGTTGGAAGCAGCCAATATGATCAGACATAAGGCCTTGCCCATAAGCATTCCCCAACCTCCAAGAACTGAACCTACCTGCCTGAATTGTAAGTAGCTACCTTCATGTTCTCCATGAAACAACTGAGCGTACCTTTTTAAAAAAATGTCGGCAGCAGCAGCGACCAATGAGATTTTGTAGGCCACCGCTTTCCCCTTACTGGCTGAATAAAATAGCAGTTCGGTGGAACATCCAATTTATCTGGCTGCTGTGGCTTCTTGGGAAGACAGCCTAGTACATGTTTGCCAACTTCCAACTCCAATGGAGACTGACTGTAAATGGCAGCCGTGCTATAATATATATGGTTCCAAGCTGTACGTGTCATAATAGAGCCTTAATGACATCACGATGCAGCTTTAACTGTCAGACATCCAGGCTTATTGCATACAGTCTCTGTCTATCTATCTATCTATCTATCTATCTATCTATCTATCTATCTATCTGTCCCTGTGTATAGATAAATATCTATATAAATATATAGAAATACATATATATAGATATAGATTTTTATGGATATCTAGCTAAATATATGGATGTATGCATATATAGCTATATAGTTATGGAAGGCTAAAAAATGACGTACCCTGCGTATAATTTCTTCAGCCTATGATGCTTTTTATCTTTATTATTCTTAGTATCGCTATGAATGTCATCTCAGGAGAAGGCTATAATACACCACAAGAGTTTTAAACGAATCTTGCTAATTTTAGGTAAAAAAAAGAGTTCTGCACAGATTTGAAGACTGCAACGCTGTATTGTGGGTGCTCGCAGAAACCTACCAGCGCCTGTGCCTTGTCAGTGAATGTCACGTCGCAAAAACCAGTAGAAGGCCGCGTTGCAGGTGAAACCTTTTTCAGGTACAAGCAAGAATTTTAGCGCAGCTAACCAATCCCGTTATTTACATTTTGCTTGCCTGCCTGCCGTGGATTATTCTAGGCTTTTTTCCCAGCTCGCAGCATTGTATCCACTGATCGTCTGCTTGCGGTAGGTACAGTTGGAAGCAGCCAATATGATCAGACATAAGGCCTTGCCCATAAGCATTCCCCAACCTCCAAGAACTGAACCTACCTGCCTGAATTGTAAGTAGCTACCTTCATGTTCTCCATGAAACAACTGAGCGTACCTTTTTAAAAAAATGTCGGCAGCAGCAGCGACCAATGAGATTTTGTAGGCCACCGCTTTCCCCTTACTGGCTGAATAAAATAGCAGTTCGGTGGAACATCCAATTTATCTGGCTGCTGTGGCTTCTTGGGAAGACAGCCTAGTACATGTTTGCCAACTTCCAACTCCAATGGAGACTGACTGTAAATGGCAGCCGTGCTATAATATATATGGTTCCAAGCTGTACGTGTCATACTAGAGCCTTAATGACATCACGATGCAGCTTTAACTGTCAGACATCCAGGCTTATTGCATACAGTCTCTGTCTATCTATCTATCTATCTATCTATCTATCTATCTATCTGTCCCTGTGTATAGATAAATATCTATATAAATATATAGAAATACATATATATCGATATAGATTTTTATGGATATCTAGCTAAATATATGGATGTATGCATATATAGCTATATAGTTATGGAAGGCTAAAAAATGACGTACCCTGCGTATAATTTCTTCAGCCTATGATGCTTTTTATCTTTATTATTCTTAGTATCGCTATGAATGTCATCTCAGGAGAAGGCTATAATACACCACAAGAGTTTTAAGCGAATCTTGCTAATTTTAGGTAAAAAAAAGAGTTCTGCACAGATTTGAAGACTGCAACGCTGTATTGTGGGTGCTCGCAGAAACCTACCAGGCCTGTGCCTTGTCAGTGAATGTCACGTCGCAAAAACCAGTAGAAGGCCGCGTTGCAGGTGAAACCTTTTTCAGGTACAAGCAAGAATTTTAGCGCAGCTAACCAATCCCGTTATTTACATTTTGCTTGCCTGCCTGCCGTGGATTATTCTAGGCTTTTTTCCCAGCTCGCAGCATTGTATCCACTGATCGTCTGCTTGCGGTAGGTACAGTTGGAAGCAGCCAATATGATCAGACATAAGGCCTTGCCCATAAGCATTCCCCAACCTCCAAGAACTGAACCTACCTGCCTGAATTGTAAGTAGCTACCTTCATGTTCTCCATGAAACAACTGAGCGTACCTTTTTAAAAAAATGTCGGCAGCAGCAGCGACCAATGAGATTTTGTAGGCCACCGCTTTCCCCTTACTGGCTGAATAAAATAGCAGTTCGGTGGAACATCCAATTTATCTGGCTGCTGTGGCTTCTTGGGAAGACAGCCTAGTACATGTTTGCCAACTTCCAACTCCAATGGAGACTGACTGTAAATGGCAGCCGTGCTATAATATATATGGTTCCAAGCTGTACGTGTCATAATAGAGCCTTAATGACATCACGATGCAGCTTTAACTGTCAGACATCCAGGCTTATTGCATACAGTCTCTGTCTATCTATCTATCTATCTATCTATCTATCTATCTATCTATCTATCTATCTGTCCCTGTGTATAGATAAATATCTATATAAATATATAGAAATACATATATATAGATATAGATTTTTATGGATATCTAGCTAAATATATGGATGTATGCATATATAGCTATATAGTTATGGAAGGCTAAAAAATGACGTACCCTGCGTATAATTTCTTCAGCCTATGATGCTTTTTATCTTTATTATTCTTAGTATCGCTATGAATGTCATCTCAGGAGAAGGCTATAATACACCACAAGAGTTTTAAGCGAATCTTGCTAATTTTAGGTAAAAAAAAGAGTTCTGCACAGATTTGAAGACTGCAACGCTGTATTGTGGGTGCTCGCAGAAACCTACCAGGCCTGTGCCTTGTCAGTGAATGTCACGTCGCAAAAACCAGTAGAAGGCCGCGTTGCAGGTGAAACCTTTTTCAGGTACAAGCAAGAATTTTAGCGCAGCTAACCAATCCCGTTATTTACATTTTGCTTGCCTGCCTGCCGTGGATTATTCTAGGCTTTTTTCCCAGCTCGCAGCATTGTATCCACTGATCGTCTGCTTGCGGTAGGTACAGTTGGAAGCAGCCAATATGATCAGACATAAGGCCTTGCCCATAAGCATTCCCCAACCTCCAAGAACTGAACCTACCTGCCTGAATTGTAAGTAGCTACCTTCATGTTCTCCATGAAACAACTGAGCGTACCTTTTTAAAAAAATGTCGGCAGCAGCAGCGACCAATGAGATTTTGTAGGCCACCGCTTTCCCCTTACTGGCTGAATAAAATAGCAGTTCGGTGGAACATCCAATTTATCTGGCTGCTGTGGCTTCTTGGGAAGACAGCCTAGTACATGTTTGCCAACTTCCAACTCCAATGGAGACTGACTGTAAATGGCAGCCGTGCTATAATATATATGGTTCCAAGCTGTACGTGTCATAATAGAGCCTTAATGACATCACGATGCAGCTTTAACTGTCAGACATCCAGGCTTATTGCATACAGTCTCTGTCTATCTATCTATCTATCTATCTATCTATCTATCTATCTATCTGTCCCTGTGTATAGATAAATATATATATAAATATATAGAAATACATATATATAGATATAGATTTTTATGGATATCTAGCTAAATATATGGATGTATGCATATATAGCTATATAGTTATGGAAGGCTAAAAAATGACGTACCCTGCGTATAATTTCTTCAGCCTATGATGCTTTTTATCTTTATTATTCTTAGTATCGCTATGAATGTCATCTCAGGAGAAGGCTATAATACACCACAAGAGTTTTAAGCGAATCTTGCTAATTTTAGGTAAAAAAAAGAGTTCTGCACAGATTTGAAGACTGCAACGCTGTATTGTGGGTGCTCGCAGAAACCTACCAGGCCTGTGCCTTGTCAGTGAATGTCACGTCGCAAAAACCAGTAGAAGGCCGCGTTGCAGGTGAAACCTTTTTCAGGTACAAGCAAGAATTTTAGCGCAGCTAACCAATCCCGTTATTTACATTTTGCTTGCCTGCCTGCCGTGGATTATTCTAGGCTTTTTTCCCAGCTCGCAGCATTGTATCCACTGATCGTCTGCTTGCGGTAGGTACAGTTGGAAGCAGCCAATATGATCAGACATAAGGCCTTGCCCATAAGCATTCCCCAACCTCCAAGAACTGAACCTACCTGCCTGAATTGTAAGTAGCTACCTTCATGTTCTCCATGAAACAACTGAGCGTACCTTTTTAAAAAAATGTCGGCAGCAGCAGCGACCAATGAGATTTTGTAGGCCACCGCTTTCCCCTTACTGGCTGAATAAAATAGCAGTTCGGTGGAACATCCAATTTATCTGGCTGCTGTGGCTTCTTGGGAAGACAGCCTAGTACATGTTTGCCAACTTCCAACTCCAATGGAGACTGACTGTAAATGGCAGCCGTGCTATAATATATATGGTTCCAAGCTGTACGTGTCATAATAGAGCCTTAATGACATCACGATGCAGCTTTAACTGTCAGACATCCAGGCTTATTGCATACAGTCTCTGTCTATCTATCTATCTATCTATCTATCTATCTATCTATCTATCTATCTATCTATCTGTCCCTGTGTATAGATAAATATCTATATAAATATATAGAAATACATATATATAGATATAGATTTTTATGGATATCTAGCTAAATATATGGATGTATGCATATATAGCTATATAGTTATGGAAGGCTAAAAAATGACGTACCCTGCGTATAATTTCTTCAGCCTATGATGCTTTTTATCTTTATTATTCTTAGTATCGCTATGAATGTCATCTCAGGAGAAGGCTATAATACACCACAAGAGTTTTAAACGAATCTTGCTAATTTTAGGTAAAAAAAAGAGTTCTGCACAGATTTGAAGACTGCAACGCTGTATTGTGGGTGCTCGCAGAAACCTACCAGCGCCTGTGCCTTGTCAGTGAATGTCACGTCGCAAAAACCAGTAGAAGGCCGCGTTGCAGGTGAAACCTTTTTCAGGTACAAGCAAGAATTTTAGCGCAGCTAACCAATCCCGTTATTTACATTTTGCTTGCCTGCCTGCCGTGGATTATTCTAGGCTTTTTTCCCAGCTCGCAGCATTGTATCCACTGATCGTCTGCTTGCGGTAGGTACAGTTGGAAGCAGCCAATATTATCAGACATAAGGCCTTGCCCATAAGCATTCCCCAACCTCCAAGAACTGAACCTACCTGCCTGAATTGTAAGTAGCTACCTTCATGTTCTCCATGAAACAACTGAGCGTACCTTTTTAAAAAAATGTCGGCAGCAGCAGCGACCAATGAGATTTTGTAGGCCACCGCTTTCCCCTTACTGGCTGAATAAAATAGCAGTTCGGTGGAACATCCAATTTATCTGGCTGCTGTGGCTTCTTGGGAAGACAGCCTAGTACATGTTTGCCAACTTCCAACTCCAATGGAGACTGACTGTAAATGGCAGCCGTGCTATAATATATATGGTTCCAAGCTGTACGTGTCATAATAGAGCCTTAATGACATCACGATGCAGCTTTAACTGTCAGACATCCAGGCTTATTGCATACAGTCTCTGTCTATCTATCTATCTATCTATCTGTCCCTGTGTATAGATAAATATCTATATAAATATATAGAAATACATATATATCGATATAGATTTTTATGGATATCTAGCTAAATATATGGATGTATGCATATATAGCTATATAGTTATGGAAGGCTAAAAAATGACGTACCCTGCGTATAATTTCTTCAGCCTATGATGCTTTTTATCTTTATTATTCTTAGTATCGCTATGAATGTCATCTCAGGAGAAGGCTATAATACACCACAAGAGTTTTAAGCGAATCTTGCTAATTTTAGGTAAAAAAAAGAGTTCTGCACAGATTTGAAGACTGCAACGCTGTATTGTGGGTGCTCGCAGAAACCTACCAGGCCTGTGCCTTGTCAGTGAATGTCACGTCGCAAAAACCAGTAGAAGGCCGCGTTGCAGGTGAAACCTTTTTCAGGTACAAGCAAGAATTTTAGCGCAGCTAACCAATCCCGTTATTTACATTTTGCTTGCCTGCCTGCCGTGGATTATTCTAGGCTTTTTTCCCAGCTCGCAGCATTGTATCCACTGATCGTCTGCTTGCGGTAGGTACAGTTGGAAGCAGCCAATATGATCAGACATAAGGCCTTGCCCATAAGCATTCCCCAACCTCCAAGAACTGAACCTACCTGCCTGAATTGTAAGTAGCTACCTTCATGTTCTCCATGAAACAACTGAGCGTACCTTTTTAAAAAAATGTCGGCAGCAGCAGCGACCAATGAGATTTTGTAGGCCACCGCTTTCCCCTTACTGGCTGAATAAAATAGCAGTTCGGTGGAACATCCAATTTATCTGGCTGCTGTGGCTTCTTGGGAAGACAGCCTAGTACATGTTTGCCAACTTCCAACTCCAATGGAGACTGACTGTAAATGGCAGCCGTGCTATAATATATATGGTTCCAAGCTGTACGTGTCATACTAGAGCCTTAATGACATCACGATGCAGCTTTAACTGTCAGACATCCAGGCTTATTGCATACAGTCTCTGTCTATCTATCTATCTATCTATCTATCTATCTATCTATCTATCTATCTGTCCCTGTGTATAGATAAATATCTATATAAATATATAGAAATACATATATATAGATATAGATTTTTATGGATATCTAGCTAAATATATGGATGTATGCATATATAGCTATATAGTTATGGAAGGCTAAAAAATGACGTACCCTGCGCATAATTTCTTCAGCCTATGATGCTTTTTATCTTTATTATTCTTAGTATCGCTATGAATGTCATCTCAGGAGAAGGCTATAATACACCACAAGAGTTTTAAACGAATCTTGCTAATTTTAGGTAAAAAAAAGAGTTCTGCACAGATTTGAAGACTGCAACGCTGTATTGTGGGTGCTCGCAGAAACCTACCAGCGCCTGTGCCTTGTCAGTGAATGTCACGTCGCAAAAACCAGTAGAAGGCCGCGTTGCAGGTGAAACCTTTTTCAGGTACAAGCAAGAATTTTAGCGCAGCTAACCAATCCCGTTATTTACATTTTGCTTGCCTGCCTGCCGTGGATTATTCTAGGCTTTTTTCCCAGCTCGCAGCATTGTATCCACTGATCGTCTGCTTGCGGTAGGTACAGTTGGAAGCAGCCAATATTATCAGACATAAGGCCTTGCCCATAAGCATTCCCCAACCTCCAAGAACTGAACCTACCTGCCTGAATTGTAAGTAGCTACCTTCATGTTCTCCATGAAACAACTGAGCGTACCTTTTTAAAAAAATGTCGGCAGCAGCAGCGACCAATGAGATTTTGTAGGCCACCGCTTTCCCCTTACTGGCTGAATAAAATAGCAGTTCGGTGGAACATCCAATTTATCTGGCTGCTGTGGCTTCTTGGGAAGACAGCCTAGTACATGTTTGCCAACTTCCAACTCCAATGGAGACTGACTGTAAATGGCAGCCGTGCTATAATATATATGGTTCCAAGCTGTACGTGTCATACTAGAGCCTTAATGACATCACGATGCAGCTTTAACTGTCAGACATCCAGGCTTATTGCATACAGTCTCTGTCTATCTATCTATCTATCTATCTATCTATCTATCTATCTATCTATCTATCTATCTGTCCCTGTGTATAGATAAATATCTATATAAATATATAGAAATACATATATATCGATATAGATTTTTATGGATATCTAGCTAAATATATGGATGTATGCATATATAGCTATATAGTTATGGAAGGCTAAAAAATGACGTACCCTGCGTATAATTTCTTCAGCCTATGATGCTTTTTATCTTTATTATTCTTAGTATCGCTATGAATGTCATCTCAGGAGAAGGCTATAATACACCACAAGAGTTTTAAGCGAATCTTGCTAATTTTAGGTAAAAAAAAGAGTTCTGCACAGATTTGAAGACTGCAACGCTGTATTGTGGGTGCTCGCAGAAACCTACCAGGCCTGTGCCTTGTCAGTGAATGTCACGTCGCAAAAACCAGTAGAAGGCCGCGTTGCAGGTGAAACCTTTTTCAGGTACAAGCAAGAATTTTAGCGCAGCTAACCAATCCCGTTATTTACATTTTGCTTGCCTGCCTGCCGTGGATTATTCTAGGCTTTTTTCCCAGCTCGCAGCATTGTATCCACTGATCGTCTGCTTGCGGTAGGTACAGTTGGAAGCAGCCAATATGATCAGACATAAGGCCTTGCCCATAAGCATTCCCCAACCTCCAAGAACTGAACCTACCTGCCTGAATTGTAAGTAGCTACCTTAATGTTCTCCATGAAACAACTGAGCGTACCTTTTTAAAAAAATGTCGGCAGCAGCAGCGACCAATGAGATTTTGTAGGCCACCGCTTTCCCCTTACTGGCTGAATAAAATAGCAGTTCGGTGGAACATCCAATTTATCTGGCTGCTGTGGCTTCTTGGGAAGACAGCCTAGTACATGTTTGCCAACTTCCAACTCCAATGGAGACTGACTGTAAATGGCAGCCGTGCTATAATATATATGGTTCCAAGCTGTACGTGTCATAATAGAGCCTTAATGACATCACGATGCAGCTTTAACTGTCAGACATCCAGGCTTATTGCATACAGTCTCTGTCTATCTATCTATCTATCTATCTATCTATCTATCTATCTATCTATCTGTCCCTGTGTATAGATAAATATCTATATAAATATATAGAAATACATATATATCGATATAGATTTTTATGGATATCTAGCTAAATATATGGATGTATGCATATATAGCTATATAGTTATGGAAGGCTAAAAAATGACGTACCCTGCGTATAATTTCTTCAGCCTATGATGCTTTTTATCTTTATTATTCTTAGTATCGCTATGAATGTCATCTCAGGAGAAGGCTATAATACACCACAAGAGTTTTAAGCGAATCTTGCTAATTTTAGGTAAAAAAAAGAGTTCTGCACAGATTTGAAGACTGCAACGCTGTATTGTGGGTGCTCGCAGAAACCTACCAGGCCTGTGCCTTGTCAGTGAATGTCACGTCGCAAAAACCAGTAGAAGGCCGCGTTGCAGGTGAAACCTTTTTCAGGTACAAGCAAGAATTTTAGCGCAGCTAACCAATCCCGTTATTTACATTTTGCTTGCCTGCCTGCCGTGGATTATTCTAGGCTTTTTTCCCAGCTCGCAGCATTGTATCCACTGATCGTCTGCTTGCGGTAGGTACAGTTGGAAGCAGCCAATATGATCAGACATAAGGCCTTGCCCATAAGCATTCCCCAACCTCCAAGAACTGAACCTACCTGCCTGAATTGTAAGTAGCTACCTTAATGTTCTCCATGAAACAACTGAGCGTACCTTTTTAAAAAAATGTCGGCAGCAGCAGCGACCAATGAGATTTTGTAGGCCACCGCTTTCCCCTTACTGGCTGAATAAAATAGCAGTTCGGTGGAACATCCAATTTATCTGGCTGCTGTGGCTTCTTGGGAAGACAGCCTAGTACATGTTTGCCAACTTCCAACTCCAATGGAGACTGACTGTAAATGGCAGCCGTGCTATAATATATATGGTTCCAAGCTGTACGTGTCATAATAGAGTCTTAATGACATCACGATGCAGCTTTAACTGTCAGACATCCAGGCTTATTGCATACAGTCTCTGTCTATCTATCTATCTATCTATCTATCTATCTGTCCCTGTGTATAGATAAATATCTATATAAATATATAGAAATACATATATATCGATATAGATTTTTATGGATATCTAGCTAAATATATGGATGTATGCATATATAGCTATATAGTTATGGAAGGCTAAAAAATGACGTACCCTGCGTATAATTTCTTCAGCCTATGATGCTTTTTATCTTTATTATTCTTAGTATCGCTATGAATGTCATCTCAGGAGAAGGCTATAATACACCACAAGAGTTTTAAGCGAATCTTGCTAATTTTAGGTAAAAAAAAGAGTTCTGCACAGATTTGAAGACTGCAACGCTGTATTGTGGGTGCTCGCAGAAACCTACCAGGCCTGTGCCTTGTCAGTGAATGTCACGTCGCAAAAACCAGTAGAAGGCCGCGTTGCAGGTGAAACCTTTTTCAGGTACAAGCAAGAATTTTAGCGCAGCTAACCAATCCCGTTATTTACATTTTGCTTGCCTGCCTGCCGTGGATTATTCTAGGCTTTTTTCCCAGCTCGCAGCATTGTATCCACTGATCGTCTGCTTGCGGTAGGTACAGTTGGAAGCAGCCAATATGATCAGACATAAGGCCTTGCCCATAAGCATTCCCCAACCTCCAAGAACTGAACCTACCTGCCTGAATTGTAAGTAGCTACCTTCATGTTCTCCATGAAACAACTGAGCGTACCTTTTTAAAAAAATGTCGGCAGCAGCAGCGACCAATGAGATTTTGTAGGCCACCGCTTTCCCCTTACTGGCTGAATAAAATAGCAGTTCGGTGGAACATCCAATTTATCTGGCTGCTGTGGCTTCTTGGGAAGACAGCCTAGTACATGTTTGCCAACTTCCAACTCCAATGGAGACTGACTGTAAATGGCAGCCGTGCTATAATATATATGGTTCCAAGCTGTACGTGTCATAATAGAGCCTTAATGACATCACGATGCAGCTTTAACTGTCAGACATCCAGGCTTATTGCATACAGTCTCTGTCTATCTATCTATCTATCTATCTATCTATCTATCTGTCCCTGTGTATAGATAAATATCTATATAAATATATAGAAATACATATATATAGATATAGATTTTTATGGATATCTAGCTAAATATATGGATGTATGCATATATAGCTATATAGTTATGGAAGGCTAAAAAATGACGTACCCTGCGTATAATTTCTTCAGCCTATGATGCTTTTTATCTTTATTATTCTTAGTATCGCTATGAATGTCATCTCAGGAGAAGGCTATAATACACCACAAGAGTTTTAAACGAATCTTGCTAATTTTAGGTAAAAAAAAGAGTTCTGCACAGATTTGAAGACTGCAACGCTGTATTGTGGGTGCTCGCAGAAACCTACCAGCGCCTGTGCCTTGTCAGTGAATGTCACGTCGCAAAAACCAGTAGAAGGCCGCGTTGCAGGTGAAACCTTTTTCAGGTACAAGCAAGAATTTTAGCGCAGCTAACCAATCCCGTTATTTACATTTTGCTTGCCTGCCTGCCGTGGATTATTCTAGGCTTTTTTCCCAGCTCGCAGCATTGTATCCACTGATCGTCTACTTGCGGTAGGTACAGTTGGAAGCAGCCAATATTATCAGACATAAGGCCTTGCCCATAAGCATTCCCCAACCTCCAAGAACTGAACCTACCTGCCTGAATTGTAAGTAGCTACCTTCATGTTCTCCATGAAACAACTGAGCGTACCTTTTTAAAAAAATGTCGGCAGCAGCAGCGACCAATGAGATTTTGTAGGCCACCGCTTTCCCCTTACTGGCTGAATAAAATAGCAGTTCGGTGGAACATCCAATTTATCTGGCTGCTGTGGCTTCTTGGGAAGACAGCCTAGTACATGTTTGCCAACTTCCAACTCCAATGGAGACTGACTGTAAATGGCAGCCGTGCTATAATATATATGGTTCCAAGCTGTACGTGTCATACTAGAGCCTTAATGACATCACGATGCAGCTTTAACTGTCAGACATCCAGGCTTATTGCATACAGTCTCTGTCTATCTATCTATCTATCTATCTATCTATCTATCTATCTGTCCCTGTGTATAGATAAATATCTATATAAATATATAGAAATACATATATATCGATATAGATTTTTATGGATATCTAGCTAAATATATGGATGTATGCATATATAGCTATATAGTTATGGAAGGCTAAAAAATGACGTACCCTGCGTATAATTTCTTCAGCCTATGATGCTTTTTATCTTTATTATTCTTAGTATCGCTATGAATGTCATCTCAGGAGAAGGCTATAATACACCACAAGAGTTTTAAGCGAATCTTGCTAATTTTAGGTAAAAAAAAGAGTTCTGCACAGATTTGAAGACTGCAACGCTGTATTGTGGGTGCTCGCAGAAACCTACCAGGCCTGTGCCTTGTCAGTGAATGTCACGTCGCAAAAACCAGTAGAAGGCCGCGTTGCAGGTGAAACCTTTTTCAGGTACAAGCAAGAATTTTAGCGCAGCTAACCAATCCCGTTATTTACATTTTGCTTGCCTGCCTGCCGTGGATTATTCTAGGCTTTTTTCCCAGCTCGCAGCATTGTATCCACTGATCGTCTGCTTGCGGTAGGTACAGTTGGAAGCAGCCAATATGATCAGACATAAGGCCTTGCCCATAAGCATTCCCCAACCTCCAAGAACTGAACCTACCTGCCTGAATTGTAAGTAGCTACCTTAATGTTCTCCATGAAACAACTGAGCGTACCTTTTTAAAAAAATGTCGGCAGCAGCAGCGACCAATGAGATTTTGTAGGCCACCGCTTTCCCCTTACTGGCTGAATAAAATAGCAGTTCGGTGGAACATCCAATTTATCTGGCTGCTGTGGCTTCTTGGGAAGACAGCCTAGTACATGTTTGCCAACTTCCAACTCCAATGGAGACTGACTGTAAATGGCAGCCGTGCTATAATATATATGGTTCCAAGCTGTACGTGTCATACTAGAGCCTTAATGACATCACGATGCAGCTTTAACTGTCAGACATCCAGGCTTATTGCATACAGTCTCTGTCTATCTATCTATCTATCTATCTATCTATCTATCTATCTGTCCCTGTGTATAGATAAATATCTATATAAATATATAGAAATACATATATATCGATATAGATTTTTATGGATATCTAGCTAAATATATGGATGTATGCATATATAGCTATATAGTTATGGAAGGCTAAAAAATGACGTACCCTGCGTATAATTTCTTCAGCCTATGATGCTTTTTATCTTTATTATTCTTAGTATCGCTATGAATGTCATCTCAGGAGAAGGCTATAATACACCACAAGAGTTTTAAGCGAATCTTGCTAATTTTAGGTAAAAAAAAGAGTTCTGCACAGATTTGAAGACTGCAACGCTGTATTGTGGGTGCTCGCAGAAACCTACCAGGCCTGTGCCTTGTCAGTGAATGTCACGTCGCAAAAACCAGTAGAAGGCCGCGTTGCAGGTGAAACCTTTTTCAGGTACAAGCAAGAATTTTAGCGCAGCTAACCAATCCCGTTATTTACATTTTGCTTGCCTGCCTGCCGTGGATTATTCTAGGCTTTTTTCCCAGCTCGCAGCATTGTATCCACTGATCGTCTGCTTGCGGTAGGTACAGTTGGAAGCAGCCAATATGATCAGACATAAGGCCTTGCCCATAAGCATTCCCCAACCTCCAAGAACTGAACCTACCTGCCTGAATTGTAAGTAGCTACCTTCATGTTCTCCATGAAACAACTGAGCGTACCTTTTTAAAAAAATGTCGGCAGCAGCAGCGACCAATGAGATTTTGTAGGCCACCGCTTTCCCCTTACTGGCTGAATAAAATAGCAGTTCGGTGGAACATCCAATTTATCTGGCTGCTGTGGCTTCTTGGGAAGACAGCCTAGTACATGTTTGCCAACTTCCAACTCCAATGGAGACTGACTGTAAATGGCAGCCGTGCTATAATATATATGGTTCCAAGCTGTACGTGTCATAATAGAGCCTTAATGACATCACGATGCAGCTTTAACTGTCAGACATCCAGGCTTATTGCATACAGTCTCTGTCTATCTATCTATCTATCTATCTATCTATCTATCTATCTATCTATCTGTCCCTGTGTATAGATAAATATCTATATAAATATATAGAAATACATATATATAGATATAGATTTTTATGGATATCTAGCTAAATATATGGATGTATGCATATATAGCTATATAGTTATGGAAGGCTAAAAAATGACGTACCCTGCGTATAATTTCTTCAGCCTATGATGCTTTTTATCTTTATTATTCTTAGTATCGCTATGAATGTCATCTCAGGAGAAGGCTATAATACACCACAAGAGTTTTAAACGAATCTTGCTAATTTTAGGTAAAAAAAAGAGTTCTGCACAGATTTGAAGACTGCAACGCTGTATTGTGGGTGCTCGCAGAAACCTACCAGCGCCTGTGCCTTGTCAGTGAATGTCACGTCGCAAAAACCAGTAGAAGGCCGCGTTGCAGGTGAAACCTTTTTCAGGTACAAGCAAGAATTTTAGCGCAGCTAACCAATCCCGTTATTTACATTTTGCTTGCCTGCCTGCCGTGGATTATTCTAGGCTTTTTTCCCAGCTCGCAGCATTGTATCCACTGATCGTCTGCTTGCGGTAGGTACAGTTGGAAGCAGCCAATATGATCAGACATAAGGCCTTGCCCATAAGCATTCCCCAACCTCCAAGAACTGAACCTACCTGCCTGAATTGTAAGTAGCTACCTTCATGTTCTCCATGAAACAACTGAGCGTACCTTTTTAAAAAAATGTCGGCAGCAGCAGCGACCAATGAGATTTTGTAGGCCACCGCTTTCCCCTTACTGGCTGAATAAAATAGCAGTTCGGTGGAACATCCAATTTATCTGGCTGCTGTGGCTTCTTGGGAAGACAGCCTAGTACATGTTTGCCAACTTCCAACTCCAATGGAGACTGACTGTAAATGGCAGCCGTGCTATAATATATATGGTTCCAAGCTGTACGTGTCATACTAGAGCCTTAATGACATCACGATGCAGCTTTAACTGTCAGACATCCAGGCTTATTGCATACAGTCTCTGTCTATCTATCTATCTATCTATCTATCTATCTATCTATCTGTCCCTGTGTATAGATAAATATCTATATAAATATATAGAAATACATATATATCGATATAGATTTTTATGGATATCTAGCTAAATATATGGATGTATGCATATATAGCTATATAGTTATGGAAGGCTAAAAAATGACGTACCCTGCGTATAATTTCTTCAGCCTATGATGCTTTTTATCTTTATTATTCTTAGTATCGCTATGAATGTCATCTCAGGAGAAGGCTATAATACACCACAAGAGTTTTAAGCGAATCTTGCTAATTTTAGGTAAAAAAAAGAGTTCTGCACAGATTTGAAGACTGCAACGCTGTATTGTGGGTGCTCGCAGAAACCTACCAGGCCTGTGCCTTGTCAGTGAATGTCACGTCGCAAAAACCAGTAGAAGGCCGCGTTGCAGGTGAAACCTTTTTCAGGTACAAGCAAGAATTTTAGCGCAGCTAACCAATCCCGTTATTTACATTTTGCTTGCCTGCCTGCCGTGGATTATTCTAGGCTTTTTTCCCAGCTCGCAGCATTGTATCCACTGATCGTCTGCTTGCGGTAGGTACAGTTGGAAGCAGCCAATATGATCAGACATAAGGCCTTGCCCATAAGCATTCCCCAACCTCCAAGAACTGAACCTACCTGCCTGAATTGTAAGTAGCTACCTTCATGTTCTCCATGAAACAACTGAGCGTACCTTTTTAAAAAAATGTCGGCAGCAGCAGCGACCAATGAGATTTTGTAGGCCACCGCTTTCCCCTTACTGGCTGAATAAAATAGCAGTTCGGTGGAACATCCAATTTATCTGGCTGCTGTGGCTTCTTGGGAAGACAGCCTAGTACATGTTTGCCAACTTCCAACTCCAATGGAGACTGACTGTAAATGGCAGCCGTGCTATAATATATATGGTTCCAAGCTGTACGTGTCATAATAGAGCCTTAATGACATCACGATGCAGCTTTAACTGTCAGACATCCAGGCTTATTGCATACAGTCTCTGTCTATCTATCTATCTATCTATCTATCTATCTATCTATCTATCTATCTATCTGTCCCTGTGTATAGATAAATATCTATATAAATATATAGAAATACATATATATAGATATAGATTTTTATGGATATCTAGCTAAATATATGGATGTATGCATATATAGCTATATAGTTATGGAAGGCTAAAAAATGACGTACCCTGCGTATAATTTCTTCAGCCTATGATGCTTTTTATCTTTATTATTCTTAGTATCGCTATGAATGTCATCTCAGGAGAAGGCTATAATACACCACAAGAGTTTTAAGCGAATCTTGCTAATTTTAGGTAAAAAAAAGAGTTCTGCACAGATTTGAAGACTGCAACGCTGTATTGTGGGTGCTCGCAGAAACCTACCAGGCCTGTGCCTTGTCAGTGAATGTCACGTCGCAAAAACCAGTAGAAGGCCGCGTTGCAGGTGAAACCTTTTTCAGGTACAAGCAAGAATTTTAGCGCAGCTAACCAATCCCGTTATTTACATTTTGCTTGCCTGCCTGCCGTGGATTATTCTAGGCTTTTTTCCCAGCTCGCAGCATTGTATCCACTGATCGTCTGCTTGCGGTAGGTACAGTTGGAAGCAGCCAATATGATCAGACATAAGGCCTTGCCCATAAGCATTCCCCAACCTCCAAGAACTGAACCTACCTGCCTGAATTGTAAGTAGCTACCTTCATGTTCTCCATGAAACAACTGAGCGTACCTTTTTAAAAAAATGTCGGCAGCAGCAGCGACCAATGAGATTTTGTAGGCCACCGCTTTCCCCTTACTGGCTGAATAAAATAGCAGTTCGGTGGAACATCCAATTTATCTGGCTGCTGTGGCTTCTTGGGAAGACAGCCTAGTACATGTTTGCCAACTTCCAACTCCAATGGAGACTGACTGTAAATGGCAGCCGTGCTATAATATATATGGTTCCAAGCTGTACGTGTCATAATAGAGCCTTAATGACATCACGATGCAGCTTTAACTGTCAGACATCCAGGCTTATTGCATACAGTCTCTGTCTATCTATCTATCTATCTATCTATCTATCTATCTATCTATCTGTCCCTGTGTATAGATAAATATATATATAAATATATAGAAATACATATATATAGATATAGATTTTTATGGATATCTAGCTAAATATATGGATGTATGCATATATAGCTATATAGTTATGGAAGGCTAAAAAATGACGTACCCTGCGTATAATTTCTTCAGCCTATGATGCTTTTTATCTTTATTATTCTTAGTATCGCTATGAATGTCATCTCAGGAGAAGGCTATAATACACCACAAGAGTTTTAAGCGAATCTTGCTAATTTTAGGTAAAAAAAAGAGTTCTGCACAGATTTGAAGACTGCAACGCTGTATTGTGGGTGCTCGCAGAAACCTACCAGGCCTGTGCCTTGTCAGTGAATGTCACGTCGCAAAAACCAGTAGAAGGCCGCGTTGCAGGTGAAACCTTTTTCAGGTACAAGCAAGAATTTTAGCGCAGCTAACCAATCCCGTTATTTACATTTTGCTTGCCTGCCTGCCGTGGATTATTCTAGGCTTTTTTCCCAGCTCGCAGCATTGTATCCACTGATCGTCTGCTTGCGGTAGGTACAGTTGGAAGCAGCCAATATGATCAGACATAAGGCCTTGCCCATAAGCATTCCCCAACCTCCAAGAACTGAACCTACCTGCCTGAATTGTAAGTAGCTACCTTCATGTTCTCCATGAAACAACTGAGCGTACCTTTTTAAAAAAATGTCGGCAGCAGCAGCGACCAATGAGATTTTGTAGGCCACCGCTTTCCCCTTACTGGCTGAATAAAATAGCAGTTCGGTGGAACATCCAATTTATCTGGCTGCTGTGGCTTCTTGGGAAGACAGCCTAGTACATGTTTGCCAACTTCCAACTCCAATGGAGACTGACTGTAAATGGCAGCCGTGCTATAATATATATGGTTCCAAGCTGTACGTGTCATAATAGAGCCTTAATGACATCACGATGCAGCTTTAACTGTCAGACATCCAGGCTTATTGCATACAGTCTCTGTCTATCTATCTATCTATCTATCTATCTATCTATCTATCTATCTATCTATCTATCTGTCCCTGTGTATAGATAAATATCTATATAAATATATAGAAATACATATATATAGATATAGATTTTTATGGATATCTAGCTAAATATATGGATGTATGCATATATAGCTATATAGTTATGGAAGGCTAAAAAATGACGTACCCTGCGTATAATTTCTTCAGCCTATGATGCTTTTTATCTTTATTATTCTTAGTATCGCTATGAATGTCATCTCAGGAGAAGGCTATAATACACCACAAGAGTTTTAAACGAATCTTGCTAATTTTAGGTAAAAAAAAGAGTTCTGCACAGATTTGAAGACTGCAACGCTGTATTGTGGGTGCTCGCAGAAACCTACCAGCGCCTGTGCCTTGTCAGTGAATGTCACGTCGCAAAAACCAGTAGAAGGCCGCGTTGCAGGTGAAACCTTTTTCAGGTACAAGCAAGAATTTTAGCGCAGCTAACCAATCCCGTTATTTACATTTTGCTTGCCTGCCTGCCGTGGATTATTCTAGGCTTTTTTCCCAGCTCGCAGCATTGTATCCACTGATCGTCTGCTTGCGGTAGGTACAGTTGGAAGCAGCCAATATTATCAGACATAAGGCCTTGCCCATAAGCATTCCCCAACCTCCAAGAACTGAACCTACCTGCCTGAATTGTAAGTAGCTACCTTCATGTTCTCCATGAAACAACTGAGCGTACCTTTTTAAAAAAATGTCGGCAGCAGCAGCGACCAATGAGATTTTGTAGGCCACCGCTTTCCCCTTACTGGCTGAATAAAATAGCAGTTCGGTGGAACATCCAATTTATCTGGCTGCTGTGGCTTCTTGGGAAGACAGCCTAGTACATGTTTGCCAACTTCCAACTCCAATGGAGACTGACTGTAAATGGCAGCCGTGCTATAATATATATGGTTCCAAGCTGTACGTGTCATAATAGAGCCTTAATGACATCACGATGCAGCTTTAACTGTCAGACATCCAGGCTTATTGCATACAGTCTCTGTCTATCTATCTATCTATCTATCTGTCCCTGTGTATAGATAAATATCTATATAAATATATAGAAATACATATATATCGATATAGATTTTTATGGATATCTAGCTAAATATATGGATGTATGCATATATAGCTATATAGTTATGGAAGGCTAAAAAATGACGTACCCTGCGTATAATTTCTTCAGCCTATGATGCTTTTTATCTTTATTATTCTTAGTATCGCTATGAATGTCATCTCAGGAGAAGGCTATAATACACCACAAGAGTTTTAAGCGAATCTTGCTAATTTTAGGTAAAAAAAAGAGTTCTGCACAGATTTGAAGACTGCAACGCTGTATTGTGGGTGCTCGCAGAAACCTACCAGGCCTGTGCCTTGTCAGTGAATGTCACGTCGCAAAAACCAGTAGAAGGCCGCGTTGCAGGTGAAACCTTTTTCAGGTACAAGCAAGAATTTTAGCGCAGCTAACCAATCCCGTTATTTACATTTTGCTTGCCTGCCTGCCGTGGATTATTCTAGGCTTTTTTCCCAGCTCGCAGCATTGTATCCACTGATCGTCTGCTTGCGGTAGGTACAGTTGGAAGCAGCCAATATGATCAGACATAAGGCCTTGCCCATAAGCATTCCCCAACCTCCAAGAACTGAACCTACCTGCCTGAATTGTAAGTAGCTACCTTCATGTTCTCCATGAAACAACTGAGCGTACCTTTTTAAAAAAATGTCGGCAGCAGCAGCGACCAATGAGATTTTGTAGGCCACCGCTTTCCCCTTACTGGCTGAATAAAATAGCAGTTCGGTGGAACATCCAATTTATCTGGCTGCTGTGGCTTCTTGGGAAGACAGCCTAGTACATGTTTGCCAACTTCCAACTCCAATGGAGACTGACTGTAAATGGCAGCCGTGCTATAATATATATGGTTCCAAGCTGTACGTGTCATAATAGAGCCTTAATGACATCACGATGCAGCTTTAACTGTCAGACATCCAGGCTTATTGCATACAGTCTCTGTCTATCTATCTATCTATCTATCTATCTATCTATCTATCTATCTATCTATCTGTCCCTGTGTATAGATAAATATCTATATAAATATATAGAAATACATATATATAGATATAGATTTTTATGGATATCTAGCTAAATATATGGATGTATGCATATATAGCTATATAGTTATGGAAGGCTAAAAAATGACGTACCCTGCGTATAATTTCTTCAGCCTATGATGCTTTTTATCTTTATTATTCTTAGTATCGCTATGAATGTCATCTCAGGAGAAGGCTATAATACACCACAAGAGTTTTAAGCGAATCTTGCTAATTTTAGGTAAAAAAAAGAGTTCTGCACAGATTTGAAGACTGCAACGCTGTATTGTGGGTGCTCGCAGAAACCTACCAGGCCTGTGCCTTGTCAGTGAATGTCACGTCGCAAAAACCAGTAGAAGGCCGCGTTGCAGGTGAAACCTTTTTCAGGTACAAGCAAGAATTTTAGCGCAGCTAACCAATCCCGTTATTTACATTTTGCTTGCCTGCCTGCCGTGGATTATTCTAGGCTTTTTTCCCAGCTCGCAGCATTGTATCCACTGATCGTCTGCTTGCGGTAGGTACAGTTGGAAGCAGCCAATATGATCAGACATAAGGCCTTGCCCATAAGCATTCCCCAACCTCCAAGAACTGAACCTACCTGCCTGAATTGTAAGTAGCTACCTTCATGTTCTCCATGAAACAACTGAGCGTACCTTTTTAAAAAAATGTCGGCAGCAGCAGCGACCAATGAGATTTTGTAGGCCACCGCTTTCCCCTTACTGGCTGAATAAAATAGCAGTTCGGTGGAACATCCAATTTATCTGGCTGCTGTGGCTTCTTGGGAAGACAGCCTAGTACATGTTTGCCAACTTCCAACTCCAATGGAGACTGACTGTAAATGGCAGCCGTGCTATAATATATATGGTTCCAAGCTGTACGTGTCATAATAGAGCCTTAATGACATCACGATGCAGCTTTAACTGTCAGACATCCAGGCTTATTGCATACAGTCTCTGTCTATCTATCTATCTATCTATCTATCTATCTATCTATCTATCTATCTATCTATCTGTCCCTGTGTATAGATAAATATCTATATAAATATATAGAAATACATATATATAGATATAGATTTTTATGGATATCTAGCTAAATATATGGATGTATGCATATATAGCTATATAGTTATGGAAGGCTAAAAAATGACGTACCCTGCGTATAATTTCTTCAGCCTATGATGCTTTTTATCTTTATTATTCTTAGTATCGCTATGAATGTCATCTCAGGAGAAGGCTATAATACACCACAAGAGTTTTAAACGAATCTTGCTAATTTTAGGTAAAAAAAAGAGTTCTGCACAGATTTGAAGACTGCAACGCTGTATTGTGGGTGCTCGCAGAAACCTACCAGCGCCTGTGCCTTGTCAGTGAATGTCACGTCGCAAAAACCAGTAGAAGGCCGCGTTGCAGGTGAAACCTTTTTCAGGTACAAGCAAGAATTTTAGCGCAGCTAACCAATCCCGTTATTTACATTTTGCTTGCCTGCCTGCCGTGGATTATTCTAGGCTTTTTTCCCAGCTCGCAGCATTGTATCCACTGATCGTCTGCTTGCGGTAGGTACAGTTGGAAGCAGCCAATATTATCAGACATAAGGCCTTGCCCATAAGCATTCCCCAACCTCCAAGAACTGAACCTACCTGCCTGAATTGTAAGTAGCTACCTTCATGTTCTCCATGAAACAACTGAGCGTACCTTTTTAAAAAAATGTCGGCAGCAGCAGCGACCAATGAGATTTTGTAGGCCACCGCTTTCCCCTTACTGGCTGAATAAAATAGCAGTTCGGTGGAACATCCAATTTATCTGGCTGCTGTGGCTTCTTGGGAAGACAGCCTAGTACATGTTTGCCAACTTCCAACTCCAATGGAGACTGACTGTAAATGGCAGCCGTGCTATAATATATATGGTTCCAAGCTGTACGTGTCATACTAGAGCCTTAATGACATCACGATGCAGCTTTAACTGTCAGACATCCAGGCTTATTGCATACAGTCTCTGTCTATCTATCTATCTATCTATCTATCTATCTATCTATCTATCTATCTATCTGTCCCTGTGTATAGATAAATATCTATATAAATATATAGAAATACATATATATCGATATAGATTTTTATGGATATCTAGCTAAATATATGGATGTATGCATATATAGCTATATAGTTATGGAAGGCTAAAAAATGACGTACCCTGCGTATAATTTCTTCAGCCTATGATGCTTTTTATCTTTATTATTCTTAGTATCGCTATGAATGTCATCTCAGGAGAAGGCTATAATACACCACAAGAGTTTTAAGCGAATCTTGCTAATTTTAGGTAAAAAAAAGAGTTCTGCACAGATTTGAAGACTGCAACGCTGTATTGTGGGTGCTCGCAGAAACCTACCAGGCCTGTGCCTTGTCAGTGAATGTCACGTCGCAAAAACCAGTAGAAGGCCGCGTTGCAGGTGAAACCTTTTTCAGGTACAAGCAAGAATTTTAGCGCAGCTAACCAATCCCGTTATTTACATTTTGCTTGCCTGCCTGCCGTGGATTATTCTAGGCTTTTTTCCCAGCTCGCAGCATTGTATCCACTGATCGTCTGCTTGCGGTAGGTACAGTTGGAAGCAGCCAATATGATCAGACATAAGGCCTTGCCCATAAGCATTCCCCAACCTCCAAGAACTGAACCTACCTGCCTGAATTGTAAGTAGCTACCTTCATGTTCTCCATGAAACAACTGAGCGTACCTTTTTAAAAAAATGTCGGCAGCAGCAGCGACCAATGAGATTTTGTAGGCCACCGCTTTCCCCTTACTGGCTGAATAAAATAGCAGTTCGGTGGAACATCCAATTTATCTGGCTGCTGTGGCTTCTTGGGAAGACAGCCTAGTACATGTTTGCCAACTTCCAACTCCAATGGAGACTGACTGTAAATGGCAGCCGTGCTATAATATATATGGTTCCAAGCTGTACGTGTCATAATAGAGCCTTAATGACATCACGATGCAGCTTTAACTGTCAGACATCCAGGCTTATTGCATACAGTCTCTGTCTATCTATCTATCTATCTATCTATCTATCTATCTATCTATCTGTCCCTGTGTATAGATAAATATCTATATAAATATATAGAAATACATATATATCGATATAGATTTTTATGGATATCTAGCTAAATATATGGATGTATGCATATATAGCTATATAGTTATGGAAGGCTAAAAAATGACGTACCCTGCGTATAATTTCTTCAGCCTATGATGCTTTTTATCTTTATTATTCTTAGTATCGCTATGAATGTCATCTCAGGAGAAGGCTATAATACACCACAAGAGTTTTAAGCGAATCTTGCTAATTTTAGGTAAAAAAAAGAGTTCTGCACAGATTTGAAGACTGCAACGCTGTATTGTGGGTGCTCGCAGAAACCTACCAGGCCTGTGCCTTGTCAGTGAATGTCACGTCGCAAAAACCAGTAGAAGGCCGCGTTGCAGGTGAAACCTTTTTCAGGTACAAGCAAGAATTTTAGCGCAGCTAACCAATCCCGTTATTTACATTTTGCTTGCCTGCCTGCCGTGGATTATTCTAGGCTTTTTTCCCAGCTCGCAGCATTGTATCCACTGATCGTCTGCTTGCGGTAGGTACAGTTGGAAGCAGCCAATATGATCAGACATAAGGCCTTGCCCATAAGCATTCCCCAACCTCCAAGAACTGAACCTACCTGCCTGAATTGTAAGTAGCTACCTTAATGTTCTCCATGAAACAACTGAGCGTACCTTTTTAAAAAAATGTCGGCAGCAGCAGCGACCAATGAGATTTTGTAGGCCACCGCTTTCCCCTTACTGGCTGAATAAAATAGCAGTTCGGTGGAACATCCAATTTATCTGGCTGCTGTGGCTTCTTGGGAAGACAGCCTAGTACATGTTTGCCAACTTCCAACTCCAATGGAGACTGACTGTAAATGGCAGCCGTGCTATAATATATATGGTTCCAAGCTGTACGTGTCATAATAGAGCCTTAATGACATCACGATGCAGCTTTAACTGTCAGACATCCAGGCTTATTGCATACAGTCTCTGTCTATCTATCTATCTATCTATCTGTCCCTGTGTATAGATAAATATCTATATAAATATATAGAAATACATATATATCGATATAGATTTTTATGGATATCTAGCTAAATATATGGATGTATGCATATATAGCTATATAGTTATGGAAGGCTAAAAAATGACGTACCCTGCGTATAATTTCTTCAGCCTATGATGCTTTTTATCTTTATTATTCTTAGTATCGCTATGAATGTCATCTCAGGAGAAGGCTATAATACACCACAAGAGTTTTAAGCGAATCTTGCTAATTTTAGGTAAAAAAAAGAGTTCTGCACAGATTTGAAGACTGCAACGCTGTATTGTGGGTGCTCGCAGAAACCTACCAGGCCTGTGCCTTGTCAGTGAATGTCACGTCGCAAAAACCAGTAGA